>NC_091695.1:48010000-48292500 GCF_041296265.1 Equus caballus
GATAAAATTCAGAAATGTTGAGCATAGACCATTTGGAAATTTTAAAGAAGAAAATTAACATTACTCATTGAACCACAACCCAGAGATGCCTGCTGTCGCTTCCCTTCCAGAGCAATGTGGGTGTGTGTGTGTGTGTGTGTGTGTGTGTGAACACACTTGGGGCAGTCAGTGGTGAGGAGCGTGTCCACAGCTAGATTGTCCTCCAAGCTGTGTGGCCGTATTAACCTATTTGTGCCTCAGTTTCTTCATCTATAAAGTGCGAATAATCAGAGTCCTAGCCTTGCATGGTTGTCGGAGGACTAAGTGAGCACGCTTAAGTTAGTGCCGCTCTGAGGAAGCGCTCTGCACCACTATTTTTCCATGTATATTTGCACGGGTGTATTTGTGTAAATATTTGGTAAGACCGAGATATGGTAAACCACTCATGTGTATCGTTTTATGATTTGACATATGGTGAACATTTCCCACGTCGTCCGTTCTTCCACGACGTGTGATTTTTATGGCTGCTTCATGTTTCCGTTGTGGAATTGAACATCACGTATTTAACCGTCTCTACTGTTGACATCTGGGTTATTTCCTATTTTACTCTTATAAATAACATTGTGATGCAAATCCTTGTACATTCATTTTGCCCGGAACCCAGATTATTTCCTTGGGTCACATTTGCAGGAGAAGAGTGACAGGATCAAAGAGTTCCCACGTCTTGATGGCTCAGATACCTTCAGCCAAACTGTCTTCCGGGAAGCTTTTCCTGATTTAATTTCCCTCCGTGTGGTGTGATGCTGGCCATCACTCATTCTTTTTCACCCGCTCTAAAGCTGGGTGTTATCATAAAAACACTTTGCCATTTCAATGAGGCAGAAATAGCATCTCTTCATTTGTCGCTGAGGGGGAATGCTTCCATGTTTATCCGCCTCTTTGTATTTGAGCCCTTCGTTCACTCAGCTGCCCGCTGTGCCCTGTAATGCACGGGGCTGTCCTCTGGATTCTTGGGAGACGTGAATTAATGAGACAGGGTCGCTGTCCCCCAGCAGGTTACATTCGAGAGAGTGGAGAGGGACGTGAAGAAACGAGTAGTGGGTCAGGCGGTGCTAAGAGCTTGCAGAGGCATAGAGCAGGGAAGGGAGCGGAGAGGGTGATGGGGCGTCCTTGTGTGGGGCGGTCAGGGGTCAGGGACAGCCTCTCGGACTGGGTGGTGTTTGAGCAGAGACCTGAAGGAAATGGGCTGCATCCACTTTTGGAGGAAAAACGTCTGAGCAGAGGAGACAGCACGTGCACAGACCCTCCGGCAGGGAAGTGCTTGCACCCGTGAGGAGGGAGGGGCTGAGGCTGGAGCACAGTGCTGTGGGGGAGGTGCCCGGGTCACCATGGACCAGGGCTGTCACTCTGAGAGCAATAGAGCCACCAAGGGGCTTGAATAAGGAGTGATGAGATCTGTCCTCGCTTCTCTACTGTTTTTTTTTTTTTAACTTTTTATTTTGAGATAAATTTAGACTTACAGAAACGTTCCGAAACAGTACAGAGAGCTCCCATAGACTCCTCTGCCATCCTCCCCCAATAGTAACATCTTGCACAGCCAGGTACATGTATCAAAACCAGGAAACTGGGGCCAGCCCCGTGGCACAGCGGTTAAGTGTGCACGTTCCGCTTCGGCGGCCCGGGGTTCGCCGGTTTGGATCCGGGGTGTGGACATAGCACCGCTTGGCAAGCCATGCTGTGGTAGGCGACCCACGTATAAAGTAGAGGAAGATGGGCATGGATGTTAGCTCAGGGCCAGTCTTCCTCAGCAAAAAGAGGAGGATTGGCAGCCGATATTAGCTCAGGGCTGATCTTCCTCAAAAAAAAAAAAAAAAAGAAATCCAAAAACCGGGAAACTGACATTGGTACGTTATTCAAACTGCAGACCTTGTTCAAGTCCCTCCGGTTTCTCGCCAATGTCCTTTTTCTGTTTCCCCAGCTGCATGCTGCCTTCTGTTGTCATGCCTTCTAAGTCGACTCCAGTCCCTGACAGCTCCTCAGTCCCCTTCGTCTTCCAGGACCTGCACATCTTTGATGAGTCCTGGTCAGCTGTGTTCTAGAATGCCCCTCGATCTGAGTTTGTCTGATGTGTCTCATGATTAGGTCAAGACTACGCCTTTCTGGCAAGAACACCCAGGAACGGTGTTGGGTCCTGAGCGGTGCCTCGTCTCGGTGGCGCATGACGTCGCGATGTCTTCTGACTGGTTATCTTGACCTTGATCTCTTGGGTAGAGCAGCGTCTCACTGCAAATGTACAGTTTTCTGCTTTGTCATTAGTAAAGATCTTGAGGGAGCTACTTGGACGCATTGCAAATATCCCTTTCTCCCCCGGACTTTCCCTGCTGATTTTAGCATCCATCGGTGGAAACTGCTGGCGGCTCTTCCAATGGTGCCTGTCCACTGGGGATTTTCTGTTCCTACTTTCCTTCTCCATTTATTAATTAGCTTTCTTCTATAGGAGGAGCTGTCCGTTCTCCTCCATTTATTTATTCCGTGGTTTATTTTGATCTGTTTGGTCTTGTGGATGTTGACTTTATTTATGAGTTATGATCCAGTACTATCGTTATTGATTTTATTGCTCAAATTGTCCCAGCTTTGGCCATGAGGAGCTCCTTCAGGTAGGTTTCTGTGCCCTTCCAACATGCCCCGTCTTTTTTCGAGCATTGCATCACTTTCTGCCACCCCAAGGTGCTCCAGCCTTCGCTTGCTCTTTCCTTGCCCCACTTGTGAAATCAACCGCTTCTCCAACGAGCCCTGGTCCTTTTCTTGATCAATGGTGTTTAGACACCAAGACCTGGGTGCCAGCTGTGCTCCCTGTTACTGTACGGGCTGTCTCAGCTGGCAGATCTAGGGAGACGGGTAACCAACCCCACACGCACGTGCACATCTGTTTGTATTTCTGTCCCTGTCCACCTGCGTGTCTGTGGTAACAGAAGTCTAGATTCGTACCGCGTCTCCAATTCCGGGTCAGCCCCATAGGGCTCATTGTAGCTTCTCTGTGTCTACTGTGATGTCTCCCTTGACTGTCACTCTGTTTACTTGTTTGTTCAGCCCTAGTATGTCACTGATACCCACCCCTGTGGAAAACGGACTTACCAACGAGAGCACATTGTGTGCAGTTCCTTTTGTCCTGGGCTTAGAATATTCCCTCCAAATGCTGTTTCTCACGCTTACTCAGGACATTTCTTTCCTCCGCACTCCTTCCTTCCACGTGGTCACACCGTTTATTTAGAATGCAGGTAAGTTCCTTTATTAGGTTGGCATTCCACGTTGAGCTCCCCACGTCCTGATTGTTTTATTGCTTGTTTACCTGGGGGCACGAGAACCACTGCTGTGGCCTTTAAGCGTCAGAGCTGTACAAAAAGGCGTCCTCAGAAGGTTGGCTCCCTCCGCACCCCTGCCAGCCCGTTCCCACTGCCCTCCCATCACCCCTTTCCCACCCACCCCCTAGATGACCCGTCTCTTCACTCTCTGGTTTCCCCTTCCTGTGGTTCTTGTGCGCATGTGACCAAGCGCACATGTGGTTTCTTATGTTGCCTTCTTTCTCACGTGAAGGGAAGCATACGACAGATGTTCTTTTGTAAAATTTTTAAAAATGGACATAACCTAAAATTTGCCATCTTAACCATTTGGAGGTATACAGCTCGATGGCGTTAAGCACATTCACGTTGTTGTGCAGCCATCACCACCGTCCGTCTCCAGAACTCTTCCATCTCCCCAAACTGAAACTCTGTCCCCATTAAACACCGACCCCCCTCCGCCAGCCCCTGGCATCCGCCGTTTTGCTTTCAGTCTCTATGAATTTGACAACTCTAGGGACCTCCTGTGAGTGGAATCGTACAGGTGACTGGCTTGTGTCACTTAGCATAATGTCCTCAAGGTTCGTCCATGTTGTAGCAGGTGTCAGGATTTCCTTCCTTTTTAAGGCTGAATAATGTTCCACTGTATAGATGGACCACATTGTGCTCATCCATCCATCCATCCATCCATCCATCCATCGGCGGACACTTGGGTTCCTTCCACCCTTGACTATTGTGAATAATGCTGCTACGAGCGTGAACATTCTCTCTTCGAGACGCTGCTTTCAGTTCTTTTGCATATATAAGCAGAAGGAGAATTGCTCGATCGTGTAGTAATTCTATTTTTAATTTTTTTGAGGAACCTCCATACTGTCCTCCTCAGCGGCTGCCTCGGTTCACATTCCCGCCAACAGTGCATGGGGTTCAAGTTTCCCCGCGGTCTTATCGACACTTGTATTTTCCGTTATTGACAGTAGCTGTCGTCTTGGGTGTGGAGTGCTATCTCACCGTGGTTTTGATTGCATTTTCCTAACGATTAGCGATGTGGAGCATCTTTCCATGTGCTTATTGGTCATTGTGTGTTTTCTTTAGAGAAATGTTTATTCAAATCCTTTGCCTTTCTTTTTCCGCTTTACCGACGTATAGCTGGCAAATAAATCGTAAGATGTTTAAAGTGTACAGCGTGATTTGATATACGTATACTTTGTGAAAGGATTCCCCCCATTGAGTTAATTATAACACATCCATCACGTCACATATTTACCTTTTTTTTTTGGTTGAGGACATGTAATTTCTACTCTTTTAGCAAATTTCAATTATACAATTGTTATCAACTATAGTCACCATGTTGTACATTAAATCCTTAGACCGGGGCCAGCCCATGGCGCAACAGTTAAGTGCGCACATTCTGCTTCGGCAGCCCGGGGTTTGCCAGTTCGGATCCCGGGTGCGGACATGGCACCTCTCAGCAAGCTGAGCTGTGGTAGGCGTCCCACATATAAAGTAGAGGAAGATGGGCACGGATGTTAGCTCAGGGCCAGGCTTCCTCAGCAAAAATCCTTAGACCTTATTCATCTTACAACTGAAAGTTTGTAATTTTTTTTTACCAACCTCTCCCTAATTTCCCCACCTGCCAGCCCCTAGCAAGCACTTTTCTACTCTCTGTTTCTATGAGTTTGATTTTTTGTTCTTTTAGATTCCACGTATAAGTGAGATGATGCAGTATTTGCCTTTCTCTGTCTGACTGACTTCACTCAGCATAATGCCATCAAGGTCCATCTATGTTGTGCCAATGACAGGACTTCCTTCTTTTTCATGGCTGAGTAATATTCCATTGTGTATCTGCAGCACATCTTTATCCGCTGATCTGTTGACAGACACTCGGGTTGTTTCCTAAGTGTTGGCTGCTGTGGATGATGCTGCAGTGAACGTGGGCTGCAGGTGCCTCTTTGAGGTCATAGTTTTGTTTCCTTTGGGTAAACACTCAGAAGTGGGATGGCTGGATCATATCGTAGTTTTATTTTTAATTTCTTGAGTAACTTCCATACCGTTTTCTGTAGGGGTTGCACCAATTTACATTCCCACCAGAGGTGCGAGGGTTCCCTTTTCTCCACGTCCTCTCTTGCCCTTGCTCTCCCTTGTCTTTCTGATAACAGCCGTTCTGACAGGTGTGAGGGGATTCCTCAGTGTGGTTCTGATTTGCGTTTCCCTGATGGTTAGAGACGCCGAGCACGTTTTCGTGTACCTGTTGGCCATTGGTATGTCTTTTATGGAAAAATGTCTACTCAGATCCTCTGCCCATTTTTTAATCAGACTGTTTGGGGTTTTTTTTTTTGCCGTAGAGTTGTATGAGTTCCTTGTATACTTTAGATTAACCCCTTATCGGATATGTAGTTTGCAAATATTTTCTCCCATTCAGTAGGTTGCCTTTTCATTTTGCTGATGGTTTCCTTTGCTGTGCAGAAGCTTTTCAGTTTGATGTAGTCCCACCTGTTTGTTTCTGCTTTTGTCACCTTTGCTGTTGGTGTGATTTTGGTCAAATCCCAGAAATCGTTGCCAAGACCAACGTCAAGGAGCATAGCGCCTGTGTTTTCTTCTGGAAGTTCTATGGTGTCAGGTCATGCCTTCAAGTCTTTAATCCATTTTGAGTTGATTGTTGTGCCTGGTGTAAGATAGTGGCCCAGCTTCCTTCTGTTGCCTGTGGCTGTCCAGTTTTCCCAACACCATTTATTGAAGAGACTTTCCTTTCTCCATTGTATGTTCTTGGCTCTTGTCATAAATTAATTGACCATGTATGCGTGGGTTTATTTCTGTGCTCTCTGTTCTGTTGCATCGATCTATGTGTCTGTTTTTATGTAATAACGTGCTGTTTTGATTGCTATAGCTTTGTCAGATAGTTTGAAATCAGGGTGTGTGATGCCTCCAGCTTTGTTCTGCTTTCTCAAGATTGCTTTGGATATTCAGGGTCTTTTGTGGTTCCATACAAATTTTAAGATTGTTTTTTCTATTTCTGTGAAAAATGCCATTGGAATTTTGATAGAGATTGCATTGGGTGTGTATATCACCTCCGGTAGTATGGACCCTTTAACAGCGTTAATTCTTGAATTGGATGAGTTCCTTGTATATTTTTAGATATTAACCCCTCGTCGGATATGTGGTTTGCATAAACACGGAGTATCTTCCCACTTATTCGTGTCATCTTTAATTTTTTTCATAAATGTCTTAGTTTTCAGTGTATAGATCTTTCACCTCCTTAGTTTAATTTATTCCTAAGTATTTTATTCTTTTGTAAATGGGATTGTTTTCTTTACTTTTTTATTTTTGTATTTTATTTATTTATTTTTTTGAGGAGGATTAACCCTGAGCTAACTACTGCCCGTCCTCTTCTTTTTGCTGAGGGAGATTGGCCCTGAGCTAACATCCGTGCCCATCTTCCTCTACTTTATATATGGGACACCTACCACAGCACGGCTTGCTGAGAGGTGCCATGTCTGCACCCGGGATCCGAACCGGCAAACCCCGGGCCGCCGAAAGCGGAATGTGTGCACTTAACTGCTGTGCCACGGGGGCGGCCCCTAGGATTGTTTTCTTAACTTCTCTTTCTGATAGTTCGTTTGTGGTGTGTAAAAATGCAACTGATTTTTTTAGTATTTATTTGACTCTTCTCTCTTTCTTTCTTGGTAAGTCTAGCTAAAAGTTTGTCTATTTTGTTTATCTTCAAAAAAAAAACCCAGCTCTTAGTTTCATTGATCTTTTATATTATCTTTTTAGCCTCTATTTCATTTATTTCCACTCTGATCTTTATTTCCTTCCTTCTGCTAACTTTGGGCTTAGTTTGTTCTTTTTTTAGTTCCTTGAGGTGTAAAGATAGGTTGTTTATTTGAGATTTTTGCTTTTTCTTAATGTGGATGTTTATCACTATAGACTTCCTTCTTGGAACCCCTTTTGCTGCATCCCATAAATTTTGATATGTTGTGTTTTCATTTTCGTCTGTTTCAGGATATTTTTTAATTTCTCTTTTGGTTTCTTCATTGACCCACGGTTGTTCAGGAGCGTGTTGTTTAATCTCCACATATTTGTGAATTTTCCGGTTTTCTTCTAATAACTGATTTCTAGTTTCATACCATTGTGGTCAGAAAAGATGCTTGGTATTATTTCCGTCTTCTTAAATTTATTAAGGCTTGTTTTGTGGCCTCACGTATGATCCTTTCTGAGGAATGTTCTATGTGTAGTCGAGAAGAATGTGTATTCTGCTGCTGTTGGCTGGAATGTCCTTTCAGACGTCTCTTAGGTTCATCTCGTCTAATGCGTAGTTTAAGTCCAGTGTTTTCTTATTGATTTTCTGTCTGGATGATCTATCAGTTGTTGAAAGCAGGGTGTTGAATTCCCTGCTCTGATTGTATTGCTCTCTATTTCTCCCTTCAGATCTGTTAGTATTTGCTTAATATATAATAGGTTAGGAGCTATTAATGTATATTAACACGGTATACTAATATATAATAGCTTAGGTGCTCCTATGTTGGGTGCATAAATATTTACAGGTGTTATATCCTCTCGATGAATTGGCCCCTTCCCATTATATAATGACCTTCTTTGTCTCTTGTAACAGTTTTTGGCTCAAAGTCTATTTTTTTTTCTGCTGTAAGTACAGCTACCCTTGCTCTCTTTTGGTTTCCATTTGCATGGAATATCTTTTTCCATCGCTTCATTTGAGCCTGTGTGTGTCCTCAAAGCTGAAGTGGGTCTGTCGTAGGCAGCGTATAATGGGGTCTTGCCAGTTTTTTCATTGGGTTGTTGTTGAGTTTTAGGAGTTCTTTATATATTCTGGAGACGTGATTTGTAAATACTCTCTCCTATCCTCTGGGTGGCTTTTTCACTTTGTTGATTGTGTTCTTTGCTGCACGGAAATTTTTAATTTTCACGCAGTCCAATTGATCTATTTTTTCTTTTGTCCCCTGTACTTCTGGTGTTGTATCTGAGAAATCCTTGCCAAGTCCAGTGCCATGAAGATTCTCCTCTGTCATCTTCTAAGAGCTTTACAGTTTTAGGGTTTTATGTAAAGGTCTTTAATCCATTTGGAGTTAACTTTTGTATATGGTGTGAGGTAAGAGTCCAGTTCATTCTTTTGCATGTGGATGTCCAGTTTTCCTTGCACCATTTTTTGAAAAAGACTATGGATACTCCTTTGTGTTTGCTTTTCTCACTTACCAGCCTATCCTGGAAATCACCCCAAATCGTCGAGATCTTCCAGTCTTTTTCACAGCTGCCTAGCCGTCACCGCATGGATGCACTGTGGTTTATTTATGGGCATTTAGGTTGTTCCCGATATTTTGCAAGTACAAACCAGGTCGCAATGAGTAACCTGGTACATTTGTATTTTTTATCGTTGGAGGTGTCTCTTGAGGGTAGATTCCTGGAAATGGAAGTGCTGGGTTGAAGGAGAAGAATGTCGTTTTGTTGGGCGTGACCAAATTTCCCTCCAGAGGGCGTGTGCTGCCGATCCCCGCAGGGAAGGGATCTATAACTGCGCCGGTTTCTTGGCAGCTTCGCCAGCAGTGTGTGGTCACACTCTTGTATTTTTGCCAGCCTGATAACTTTGTTTCAGTCTGCGTCTCTGTAATGCTAACGATGCATTTTCAACATTTTTCATATGTCTGAGGATTACGCGTGTGTATCTGTGTGTTGTTTATGTCTTGTCCAAATTTTTCTGTTGGGTTTTTGGTCCTTGGTTCCTCAGTTTCTAAGTTGTTCATGTTTGGGGACTGTTAATCCTTGGTCTGTGGTTTATGTTGTGCCTGTTTTCTCCCAGTTGGTCATTTGCCTTTCGATTTTGTTTATGGCGCTTTTTGTTATGAAAGACATTTCTGTTTATCTAATCAAATCGACCAGTCTTTTCTGCTGTTGCCTCTGGATCGTGCGTCCCGATTGAGAGCCTTTCCCTACACCGAGGTGAAAGGGGAATTCACCGGGTCTTCTCCTGGAAGTCTGGGGCTTCCTTTCTTACATTCTGCTCCTCGTCCTCGTAGAGTTTACTCATGTGCGTGATCTCAAGTGCTGTCTTTCCGTATGGCTGCCCAGGACCCCTTCCTTAGATGTCCATCTCACTCACTAGAAACTTCACTGGGTCCCTCCGGCCTCTGAGTGGAGTGGGGACTGCTGGGGACATGGGGCAGGAGGCAGGGGACCAGGAGGCTGTGCTGGGACGGGCT
Source organism: Equus caballus (assembly GCF_041296265.1). NCBI lineage: Eukaryota > Metazoa > Chordata > Mammalia > Perissodactyla > Equidae > Equus > Equus caballus. The sequence goes on from NC_091695.1 coordinate 48,019,527, forward strand.
TTGGGAGAGGGGCTGAGGGGTCCCAGCCCCTTGGTGTCACTCATTGCTTCCCCTCCATGTTCAAGTTCAGAATCTCTGCTCCCAGGATCCCCGTGCTGGCGAAGCCTGTGCCCCCATCCAAGGTCTGCTGGGGCTCCTCGCTCTGAGGAATGACCGGCTCCCAGGGGCTGATCTGTATGGCGCAGGGGGCACACAGCATCCTGAGGAGGAATCTCCATCGCGGGCAGAGGTGAGGGAGGCGGGGCGGCCTCTGCAGCCGGGGTCTGGGAGGGCTACTCAGAGGATGTGCGACTATTCTGGGCGGCAGGCAGGAAGCCAGGCCAGCCGGGCCGTGGGCGGCTGCTGCGGGGGCTTGCTCCCAGACGGCTGCGCGGAGTCGCAGGCCTGCTGTCGGTGTCTCCGGTTCCGCGTCCGGCTGTGTCCTGGGCTGGCCCCCCTTCCCTCTCCTTTACTCTCTGGGTCAGGCCCTGAACTGAGAAAGACAATAGGGTCTCTTGGGGGAGGGGTCCGGTGGCCACTGGCTGGGCCGAGGGGCCACAGGTACGGGCCGCCGAGAAGGCATGGGGCAGCCCTGTTTGGGAGATGCCGCAGAGGTGAGAAGTGATGGCCGGGACGGACACACGGCCGATACTTCCTTTCCGTCTGGATACGTCTGGGCATCCGACTTTGGTTTCCTGGCATTCAAAGGCTCCTCAAGTTTTTCTCCTGCCTTTGTGGTTGGTGTACGTGAAAGCCGAGCGTCACTGATGTCATCTCACTCTTCGTTCCACTTGGGGTCTCTGGGGCCTAGGCCAGGCGCTCAGTAGATAGACAGCACATCCCAGCCCAGAGCCTGTGCCCGTGGATCCTGGGGGGCCTGGTGCTCCTCAATGCCTTTCCTCCGCCTGCAGGACGCTCCTGGGCACGGCCTTCCCAAATCCTGCCCCAGGGCCTTTACACGGCAGTTTCCTCTGCCTGGAATACATCCCCGGCTCCTTTCCAGACTCAGCTTATATGTCACCTCCCAGAGCAGCCTCCCAGCCCTGTCACTCACTGTGACATCGCCCTTTCTGTTTTCCCAGGCGGCTGTCACTGTCCATTGTTATTTTGTGCCTTGTATTCTGGTTTATCACCTCTTTTTCCCTGTCTGCCTCATCTCTTGCTGCGGCCCTGGAGCCTAGCATGGTGCCAGGCACACAGTAGGTGCTTTCTGTCCGAGGGTGGGGATGACAGCAGACCCCGCTGGGCCTCACAGGCAGAGCAGAGGGTGTGCATTTTATTCTGAGCACCTGGGTGCCACACTGGAGGGTTCCTTGGGGAGTGCCAGTTGGCACCAATCAATTCTCATTTCTAAAATCTCCCTTGGGGCCAGAGTGGCCCCACAAAGCCCAGGTGTCCCTCATGGTGAGCCTTGTTTGGGTGGGGACCTGGTTTAGCCGAGTCCTGGTCACTCTGAGGCCTGGGAATTCTCCCTCTGCGATTGGCGGCTAGCGGCTGGCAGCAGGTGACAGAGGAACGTGGCTTTGTGCCCCTGCTTGGCTGGCTGTGCTGGGCGGAGGCGCTGGCCTGCCCCTCTGTGACCAGAGCCAGGCCACCATCCGGCCGGAGCGAGGATGCTGAGACCGAAATAAAACTGCTAATTGCGTCCGCGTTGAGTGATTACCCAGCCAGGGCCCCAGGCCTGTCCTGCTGCAAAATCACTGGGTTCCTCCCTCCAGGCCCGAGTGGCTCCTGGTCTCGGTGAAGGCTGGACTTGGTTCTCCATGGCCCCGAGTGTTAGTCCAGCTTGCAGAGCCCCTGCACCTGGGCGCCCCGGCTTGGGATGGGGGCTTGGTGGCATGGGGGCACCTCGACCCGCCCCGAGGCCTGTGTCCTCCTGGCCCGCTTCTGTGCATGGGGAAGAGCCCGGCGTGGTGGTCTCCTGGCGGAGGGCGCAGAGCAGAGCGGGGCGCAGCCAGGCCAAGGGGAGGGCACGCAGAGGAAGTGGGGCGTTTGTCTGAGGCCAGCTGGAGAAAGAGGAAACGGGCAGTTTCCTGGAGAGGAAGACGCTTCAGAAACCGCGGCTGGAGCAGGCAAGGTCCGCATATTGTCCCAGGTGATGGTGGGCAGCACCAGCCTTAGGCTCCTGCCGCGTGCCAGGCGTCTGTTCCTGTCGCATGCTATCGGCACGAACACTGGGCCCTCAGGCCACTGCACGCGGCCTGAGTGGGAGCCGTTACGGCAGGAACGCCACTTTCTCAGCCCTCCCTGGGGGCTCATCTCCCCTCCCTGTGCCCACGCGCCCCCAGCGGTGCCAGGCACAGGAGCCCTGCTCCCCGCCGTATTGAGGGGCGGCCAAGGGGGCTGGAGGCACTGGGGTGGCCGGGCTGTGCTTCCCCTCCCTGTCCCCGCGCCTGTGCCCGGTCCCTCCTCCTGGGGCTGGGACTTCCATATGCCATTGGGGGAGGCAAGTCGGCTCAGGGCAGTGGCCACTGGTCAGAGGAACCCATGGTCCTTGGTGACGGACCATTCCCACCCTGCCCTGGCCTTGGGTGGTGATGCTGGGTGGGCAGGTGGTGGTGACAGCTATGGTGCAGCCTAGCTGGCCCCTCGGAGAGTGTTGGTAGCATGGCGGACAGGGGATGGGGGGCTGGATTTCGGGGGAGGCAGCAGAGAGGTGGTATCCCCAAGATGGTCAGCCAGGGACACTGTATCTGTGTGGCCCCCCACAATGTCCCCGCCTTATCGCCCTCAGCTCCCTCTCTCCCCCCAATATCTTTGACCCCCATCTCCCTGTCTCCCCTTTGGTGGCTGCCATGGCCCTGGTTTCTAGCGGGCTGCACGGCCACCTGGAATGTCGATGTCCCAGCTGTCCCACAGACGTGGCCATGAGCACGTGGGTGGAGCTGTGAGTGGAGGCGTCCCGTGGAGCCTTCTGTAGACGCTCTGCAGTGAGAGCTCATGCGCTGCTCCATCCAACTGGTCCCTCCCCTGTCTCCCAGAGCAGGGGCGCTGCCACCTTGGGCCTGAGGCCGGGCCGCGCTGGGGTCCCTGGGGCTCGCAGTGGAGGCCTGGGCCCGCTCTCTCCAGTCGAGCCTGTTCTTCCTTGGGACACCTCACAGACTGCGTGCGGCTCAAGGCTGGCAGGGGCACTGTCCCCGGCCCCCATCTTGAGACCTTCCCATGGAGAGTAAAGCTGACCGCTAAGGCCTGGTGAAGGGCCCCATTCAGGAGACCGGCCCGGGTTGGCGTGTCCCGATCTGTGCGGTCTGTCCCATCACGGAGTTCTTGTTTTGTCAGCAGAGGGCTTTCCTTCTCTGCCGGTGGGGTAGGCCCTGGGCCCGGGGAAGCCGCCAGCTGCCCTCGGCCCCTGCTTCCCAGTGCGGGGCCTGGGCAGAGGCAGGCACTCGCTCCAGAGCCCACACCCTGACTCGCTCGTTCTGAAGAGGGCATCCCTCTCACCCACGCTGGGCTGCCCGTGGGTTCCAAGAAGACGGTGTCTCATCCAGGGCATCTGGACCACGGGACGCAGGGACAGAGGGCAGCTCCATCTCGGCCACACAGGACAGGTGGCTCCTGGGGGCGCCACTCGCCTGGGCCCTCCGTGGTGTCAGGCCTGGCCGGCAGGGCTGCCTGGCACGTGGACCTGCTGCTGGCCCCCAGCTAGATGCTGACCCACTGGGATTAGGGGTGCAGGGGCCTGGGAGAGGGATCAGGGACCGCGGAGGTCCTGCAGTGGGCCACAGCTGCGGCTTCCCTGGTGATGGTGCGCTTGTGGTGTGAGCTGAGGCCAGCATGTCATCCTGGGGGGCCGTGTTGGTGGCAGAAGCAGGGCTGCAGCTGGCCGTCTCTGGCGGAGAGCGGACCCTTGCTTCTGTCCTGTCTGTGGAGGGGCTCTGTCTCGGGTTGGGGGGCCAGCAGGGGCTTTCTGCCTCTCAGAAGGGGCCTCCGCCTCCAGCCTGTGGTCGGGGCTCGGGGCTGGGGGGGCTTGGGGAGTGCAGGGAAGGTGGAGGTGAGTCGTGGCCGCTCTGGGTCTGGGCGGTGGTCTTGCCCCCGAGGACAGGTTGTTCGGGTGACCCCTGCGGGGTTCTGCTGGAGCCTCAGTTTCCTCCTCAAGGAAAGCAGGGACGGGGGGCTTCTGGCCCAAACCCTGTGCTGAGCACTTCTGCCCCCGAACAGAGCCGAGGCCGGTGGGCATGGCCCGTGTGGGCGCAGCCCTTGTCTGGGCAGGGCCTGCCTGCCGCAGCCGCCTGCCTGCCCGCCCTGCTTCCCTCTTTCTCTGGGGGAATCCTGGGCTTCTAGAATTGGGCAGGACCAGAACGAGCTGGATTTGAACGGGATGCTTAGCATTTATGAGCCTCAGGTTCCCCACCTACGAAATGGGCATCTTAATACCCAACTGGTCGTAACACTCAGCGTTCCCCAGAGAACAGCCGGTGAATGCGTGTGTGCGTGTGTGGACACACATGTGCACGTGGACACGCGTGTACATAGACGGAGGGGAGACTGATGCATTTTAAGGAATCGGCTCGCACGATCGTGGGTCCTGTGAGTTCAAGGTCGGGGAGCAGGCTGACGGGCTGGGCGCTCCGGCGGATTCTCTGCGTTGCATCTTGAGGAGAATTCCTTCCTCCTCCTCTGAGCGACTGCAGTCTTTGCTCCTACACCTTCCCCTGTTTGACGAGGCCCACCAGGTCATGGAGAATGATCTGCTCGCATCTCAAAAGACCTTCATAGAAAGGTCTAGCCTGGTGTCTGACCAAACAGCTGGGCACCACGGCCTGGCCTGCTGGCCCTCACGCCATCAACCTGTGGGGAGGGGTCCCCATGGCTTGAGCTGCGTGCCTGGGGCTGGCACTCTGTCTCCAGCTTCAGTCCGCCATCTGGGGTGGGAAGGCCCCTGGGTGGTGCCTGGTGCCCATGGCTCCTTGTGGGGTCAGCTGCTCCCCGATACCGCCTGGGGAGGCTGCCACTTCCCGGTGGGAGGAGCAGGGTCACTCCTGGACACTGCACGGCCCCCTGACTTTGAGCCACGCACGGTCCCAGGCCTGGCCCTCCTTGGGAGAGGAAGAAGTGAGGGGGTGGGAGAGCCTCCTTATCCCCTGTCCCTGCCACATCCCTGGTGGCCCCGAGGTTGGGGGGGCGGAGTCACCATCCCCTGCAGGCTCTCGCTGGTGGTGGTTTCTCACCTGGTTGGAGAGCCAGGTGGCATCCTGTTGAGCCCCTGTTGGTCCTGGCCCTGGGAGCCCAGGGCTGCCACCGGCTCCACAGCTGGGCTGACCCTGGCCCTGCGGCCTGTGCCAGGAATGACTCAGGCCGATATGACGGTGGTCACTGCTGTGGTGACCCTTGACTGAGCACGTGCAGGCTGTCCGGCACCCTTGATGCATTGCCACCTCCCAGTGGGGAGACTGAGGCTCAGACAGGTTGCACAGCAGCTCAGTTTCAGGGACTCCTCGTGTCCCCTGGAGTAGAGCTGAAGCCTGCACAGTGGGGCAGGAGGTTTCCTGCAGCTGGAGACCAAACTACAGCAGGAAAGACTTAGGCTAGACAAGAGAAGGGACTTTCCCTGGCAGGGATGGGCCTGAGAGCCCCATGCCCTCTCTGCATTGTGGGGTCACGGGGACATGGCTGCAGGCAGCCCTGGGGTCACTGTCCTTCCTTCTTCCCCACCGTGCTCCTTTCTCAGGCCCCTGTTGAGATGTCCTGGGAGCCCTGCCTGTGGCTTCAAGTCTTCAAAGCTGCCCCATTTGAATGAGGCAGGGCCCATGGCCCTGGGGTTGGGAAGCCCACCGGGCCCTCCCACCACCCACTCTGAGTCCTCGGCTCCAGGCCAGGCCACCTGAGGGGGAGGCAGGGGAGGAGGCGCCCTGTCCTGCCCCAGGTGAGGCCAGCGGGGGCCTGCCGTTCCCGAGCCCAGGTACCCTCTGAGGCACAGGCGCGTCCTGGGAGAGCGAGGGCACGGTGGGTGTCCGGTGGCCACTGCGTGGGCCTGGCCCCTCCTGTCCTGGACGGGCGAGGTCCTCCACGGGGAAGACGACGTGCGTCCCGCGTCCTGGGCGGATAAGGCCCCTGTCCGTGGGTCACTCCAGTTCGCTTTCCCAGCACCTTCTAAATATACCCTGTGAGGGGTTTCTTATCGCGGCCGCCAGACGTAACGTAGGCGACACCCTGGGGGACCGAGCCGGCCCTGGGCCCTGGATGGGCTCGCCGCTCTGCCAGGCGCCCTGCCTCCCCTCGGGCTCCCGGGAGAGGAAGCCCTCTCACACTGCCAGCACCCGACGCCTCTGTTCCTGGGCACTCCAGCCACCCCTCCAAGTGCACGTAGTGCGACTGCGGCGATGGCTGGGACATCCCACGGCCTCCTAGCCCAGCCCACCTAAGGCCTGTCCTCCTGCCACCAGGGCAGACGCAGCTGCTCGAGGGTGGGCCGTGGAAGGCCCAGGGGCCCCGCTGCTCCTGGGTGACCCCTGCAGGCGCTAGGCAGTGGGAGAAGGCCTGCCCTGGAGTCGAATGGGCCCGGAGTCCAGTCCTCTTTTGACCGTTTGGTGCTGTGTGACTCTGGGCAGTGAGTTACCCTCTCTGAGCTTCTGTCTGTCTCCTGTGATGAGGGATGGGCCCACTTCTCAGGCTTCTCCTGAGCGCTGGGGTGGACAGGAGGAAGTGGGCTTTTCCACGGCTTGTTCCCACCCTCCCACTGCACCGGGGGCCTCTGACCCGCTGAATGCTGGGGCTCCTTGGGGGCTGCCGTGGGCCTGCTGAGAGAGAGGACATGGGTCGCAGCTCCCCCAGGGCGGCCATTCCTTTGTCTGATGGGCCCACAGGAAAGGGGCCAGCGTGGGCAGCTGGAGGTGGCCCTCAGAGCCCTGGCCCAGCACCCCCTGCTCACTCTGCTGCTGTTGTCACCCACCCAGCAGTTGGGGTGGCCACGCCTGCTCCCGGCTCATGTCAGAGCCCAGCCAGGGAGGCTCCTTTCTGCCTAACACCGCCGCTGTTGGCACGCAGCTTTGGGGGGGGGCGTGTGGAGAGCTGCCGCAGCGCCGTGTCCTGGTCCATTCGAAGGCCCCGTAGAGCCCTGGCTGAGCCCGTGGGGGCAGGGCAGGGGGGGTAGGGTGAGGAAGGAAGGAATGGAGCAAAAGGATCTCACTTCTTGAAACACCTGGAGGCCTGCATGGAAGAGGCAGTGCTGAGAATTCTGTTTACTGAGTTCAACCTAAGCATTCATTCAGTCAGTCAGTCGACAAACACATACCAGGCCCGCTGCTGGGCCTTCAGGAGGGACACCAGCAGATAGGCCCCTGTGCGGAGCCCTTGCTCTATTGGGGAGGCAGCAGGTGGTCAGTGGTTTGATGGGGGGGGGGGGGGGCCATGGGTCAGCTGGGGCATCAGCAGCTTTCCCTGCAGGGAAGCTCAGGCTGAGGGGCGGGGAGACGTCCAGGAGGGCGGGTGTGGAGTTCAGACTTCATTTGGAGGGTCTTTAGCTCGGGAGGGCCTGGTGGGATGGCCCCTGCTGCCCAGTGGATATTGAAAGACTGAGGTAGGGGGACCAGTGGGGTGGGCTGCAGATTCTGGTACCGTTGTGGTGGCCCCCAGGCCATGGAGGCCCCCGGGTGGTGGAGACCCGGCCTTTGGGGAGGTGCTGTGTGCACAGGTGCTCCGTGAGGGCCCGGCCGGGGCATGGGATGGGCAGCTCCCGTGTCTCCGGGGTCCCTAGCTCAGATCCCTTTCAGAGGCTGGGGACAGGCTCCGCCTGGTGGCAGAGACGCGGGTTCAATCCCCTAACAGCTCCTTGCCAGGAGGCCTGGAGGCTGTTTAATGGGATCAGTCCACGTGGGGATGTCGGGAGACAACGGCTGGGGACCGAGCCCCCGCCGCACCCAGCTGCCTATTGTGCGGGCTCCCGCCGGCCGTGGATCGCATTGCCCGACTGAACCTTTTAAAGAAACGAGGCTCAGAGCCGCTGAACAAGATTCGGAGCGTGCGGGGGTGCAGGGAGCCCTGATCCCAGGAGGCCTGGGGGGTCTGTGAAGCGAGCCTGGACTGCCCAGCAGCCTGAGCACAGTGCCCGGCCCGTGGAAGAGACAGATGTTGGGGTGTGGCAGCCAGAGGGGCAGTGGGGAGATGGGCGAGGGCTGTTGGGGTCATCCGGTGAGAAGTGGGCTGCTTGGGGGCTTGAGTCACCCGTGCCCCCCAGCTCCTGTCTCTCCCTGATATGACGCGGTTTGGATGGTGCAGTGCGCTGCATGGTGCCATGTCCATGTCCTCACCCTCTGGACCCGTGAGTGTGACTTTATTTGGAAAGATGCAGTTAAGTAATGAGAAGATGAAAAGAAGTCTCTGAATGTATTTTGAACTGTTTTAAAAATTGTGACACTCATATCTATTTTATCTGATACCTAATGCTGATTTTTAAAAATTCACTAAACATTTGCTAATAGTTATCATCATAATAAGTAATTTGTTAGTTTATGAAATATCCATTATATCTTGTAGTAGGCTGAATAACCGTCCCCTGGGATGTCGAGCTCCCTGGCCCCTGTGCATGTGACCTTAGATCAAAAGAGCGTCTTTGCAGGTGTGATTCAGTTAAGGGTCTTGAGAGGAGGTACCCCTGGGTCCCTGGGCGGGCCCTCAATCCAGTGACACGTCCTCATAAAAGACACACAGAGGAAGTCAGAGACACGAAAGAGGCGGCCACATGACGATGGAGCAAAGACTGGAGAGATGCGGCCACAAGCCAGGGATGCTCAAGGCCCCCAGAAGCTGGAAGGGGATCGGTCCCATCACCCCCCCTCCCAGGACAGCCGCGTGGCACCCCCTCTTGGAGGACTGTGATCTTGGTGCTGGCCTGGACCCTGGCAGCAGGGTCTGGTGCTCTGAAGCTGAAGCTGGTTGTGGGCCCCAGGGTAAGCCGACCTGGGGTCCCTCTCCCTGTGGCCCGGGGCATGTCCCCGCTGGCTCAGAGCCTTGGTGTCCCCATTGGTGGCCAGGCCTTTTGCTCCACAATCTGGGGCCCTCTCAGGGCTGGCCGTTGTGGGGTGGAGGGCCAGCCCTGCAGTCTGGGACTCAGGACCCACTGCGCTCTGCCCTGGGCCCCTGTCACCTCCTGTGAGGTGATGTGACACCTTCCACATGGGATTTAGAAGGGCACCCCGTGCACAGTGCCCAGCACAGCCTGGGGCCCAATGTGTGACTGAGACACATCGGCCCAGCTTCCCCGAGAGCAGCCCCGGGCACGGGCTGGGCCAGCAGGTGGGGGAATTGGCGTCCCTCTTGGGCAATGTTGCCCCCCCCCCCCACCACCCTAGGGAAGCCCTGACAGGACCTGAGGCTGCACCCTGGGAGTGCAGCGTCCCATGGGTGTCCACGTCCAGGGGCGCGGAATCACTAGTCCCTGGCCGGGCGGGGGCACGTGTCCTTCATTTGCGAGGGGTGTTTGGAATCTGCAGGGTGACTTTTGTGCAAAGAGAAGCCCTCCGATATGGCCTGGGGTTTAGACGTCAGCACCTAATCTGCTAAATTACACATTCCAACCCGCTCGGCCTGGGGCTTTCGGCGGCTTCATAAGCCCTTTGTGTGTCACTGCCTCGAAGGTCCCGTTCTGGGGGGGGAGGGGGGGGGCGCGTCTCTGAACTTGCTCAGCCTCGGTTACAGCCCTAAACGCCGTCAGCTTCCAGCACTTGCCCATAGACATCATTTACTTAGTTCCCTTTTATAAAAAAAAAAAATTTGAATTGTGGTAAAATACGCATAACACAAAATTTACCCTCCTGACCATTTCTAAGTGCACAGCTCAGTGGCATGAAGCATTTTCACGTTGTTGTGCAGACATCCCCACCATCCATCTCCAGAACTTTCCATCTTCCCAAACTGAAACTCTGTGCCCGTTAAACACTGACTCGCCCTCCCCCACCATCCTACTGTCTGTCTCTGTGAGTCTGACTGCTCGAGTCCTCATTTAAGTGGAATCGCACAGTTTTGTCCCTTTGTGTCTGGCTTCTTTCACTCAGCATCAGGTCCTTGAGGTTCCTTCTTTTACACGACATTTTTCCTGGACCAACAAAGCCTTTCAGAGAGCTCAGGTCCTTTTCATACCTTCAATAAAGTAAGCGGACTAGCACGGCGTCTCACGTCCAGGGAGGGGTCCCGGTGCTGCGTCTGAGCGTCCTGCATTTCAGCTCACCCCCGAGTTAACCCAATGGCGAGTTCTTTTGAGCTGGAGTTCTGAGGGCGCCTTGAACAGTCCACGCTTTCTTTGCATGCCAATTGTGTGTTTACTTTTTAAACTTCATGGGGAAACATCCCAGGATTGAAAGATGCTTCCCCATGGGCTGGAGATGCTGTCACGGAGGCCTCGCATCCCGGGCCCTTCCTGGGGTCAGGCCTGGCTGAGCCACCGTTACAGGTGCCCGGGGCCCCAGCATGTGGGGGGGCAAGGCTGTGGGCCGCTGGCATTCTGCCTCTGTGTCCAGGGCACCCTCCTGCTGAGCCCCATCGCGGCCCTGGCAGGGTTCCTGCATTCTTTCACGTTCCCAGGGCACCTGGCCGCTGCAGATACTGAAATGATGGCCGATAACATTCTGGACGTCCCTGAGGCTGGCGCTGGCGGTCACAGCTCCCGAGGTGGATCAGCTGCAGGGGCACAAGCGGGGCATTGTCCCTCGGGGCATGGAGCTGCCCTCGCCTCTGGCAGCGGCCACCTCCTGCAGACATGCACACACCCTCCTGGGGAGTCCCATCGGGCAGCCTCGGCCACCCCACCGAGGTGACCTCTGTGGGGGTTGGTGTCCTCTCTCCCCCTGGCCCTGCTCCCCACGCCTGCCCAGCAAACAGGTCACATTCCTTCTTTCCTGGGCCTCCATCTCCCAGACCTCGGGGGTCTGTGGCTGCCTGATTTTGGGGCCTTGGGATGTGAGCTGGGACGGAGGGGTGGTGGCCAGCCCTGCAGAGGCAGGAGGGGCCATCAGGCGCCCCAGGCTGTGGGCCCCCAGGGGCAGGGACCCTGTCTGGCATCTCTGAGGCTCTCGGCCACCCAGGACAGGAGCACACCCTGTTAAATGATTCTTTGCGAACCCAGCACGGTGTATTCCAACATTTGAAGAGCTCTTTAGTCTTCGGAATACAGCAAGGCTGAAAAGGCACAACACGCAGGTAGAAATTGGCACCAGCCCCTCGTCCTCAGGGGAAGACCGTGCTCAGCCAGCCTGGGCGGAGCTCCTCGGGTGGGTCCCCCGCTCTGGCCCAGAGCCTCTGCTGTGGCTCTGTCTGCACCGGGGTCTCCCTGTGCACCTCTGACCGGGAGCTCGGGGTGGGACACCCATCCTGATGTACCTTCCGTGGGGGACCATCAAAGTCTGTGCACAGGTGGGGCTTCTCCAGCCAGATCCTCCCAATGGCTGACCACGCCCCCCCACCCCGCCAACTTCAGTCTGTGTCCTGAGCATCGCCAGGCCGGGGTGTAGGGTGGAAGAGGCCCCTGGGCAGCCAGCGTGGCCGTGAGGTCCAGGAGCTGTGGGGTGCGTGACTGGTTGACAGTGTGTCCAAGGCCTTGCTCAGGGCTGCTGTGCTCCGACTTGACACACGGTTCTAACAGGCTCCAACTCCTGCTTTCTGTCCTGTAGCTGAGGTCCTGCTCACAGCAACAGTGAATGGTGGGTTGCCTCCCTGGCAGCCCAGAACTGGAAAACTATCCTAAGCAGACACGGGGTCCAAAGGGCGCTGGAGTCCGTGGTCTTGGAGAAGAGAGACGAGCTCCCTTCCTGGGTCCCGAAGGATGGCCACGTTACAGCCTGGCGTGAGGCAGGTGCCACCACGATGCCCTGGAGAGGGCAGGAGAGGCCACAGGCCATTCTCTTTACTGCCTCTGCTCTGGGAGGCAGAAGACGTAGAGAATTTAGAACTTTTTTTTTTTTTTTTAAAGATTTTATTTTTTCCTTTTTCTCCCCAAAGCCCCCCGGTACATAGTCGTATATTCTTCGTTGTGGGTCCTTCTAGTTGTGGCATGTGGGACGCTGCCTCAGCGTGGCTTGATGAGCAGTGCCATGTCCGCGCCCAGGATATGAACCATTAGAACTTTTTGAGCACAACCTGGCCGTGGGGTCTGGGAAGCCCTGGGGCCTGGTCCTGGCCCGAAAGAGCCCCCTTCCCTCCTGGGCCTCCCGTTCCTCGCGTGTGGGGCATAAAGGCTTGGGGACAGTGGTGTGGGGCAGGGGGCACGTGACAGGTGCGGCCGGTTTTGTTGGAGTGGGGACTGTCGGTCAGCTGAAAGATGGCCCCAGAGATGCCCATGTCCGGACCCCTAACCCTGTTTGTGACCTTACATGGCAAAAGGGGCTTTGCAAGTGTCACTCTGCGAAGGATCTTGATATGGGAGGTCATCCTGGACCACCTGGCAGCAGGGTCTTGGGGTGGGGAGAGAGCCTGGGCTCCCGGTGCTGGGTAGGGGGTCCGAGTCGTGGGCCGGCAGTCTCTCCACACCTGTGTCCCTGGGGCCACACTGTTGCTCCTCTGCTGTCCTGTCCCTGAGAACCCGCTGAGAGGGTGCTTGCAGACCCTGGAATGTCCCCTTAGAGGTCCCTCTCCCCCAGGCAGGAGGAGGGCTGGGAGCTTGGCTCGGTGACATCTAGGGACGGGGAAGAGCCGTGGAGGGTCGGGGGCCTTCAGGAAGCAAGGGTTCTTTGTCTTTATGGTTGGGGCTCGGTCAGAGCTGCCGTCTGTGGTATCGGTGTGCAGGCGGGCTGGGGGCCATCCTACCCCCTTCCCTTTGCTGAGTTCCTGGGCTCCAGCTATGGCCCCGGGGAGGAGAGAGCAGACAGCGGTCAGAGCAGCCAAGGCTCCAAGGCGCCAGCCCCTCGGGGAGCCCGGGGCCCTGGTGACACCCCGTTAACAGGTTAGCAGGAGTTAACCCAGTTAGCAGGAGTCGGCCCGCCCTCCCCAGCAGGCTGGGTTCTGTGCTCTAAACACCAGGCGCCCTGTGGGGGCCGGGAGCTCCTGTCCCCCCTGGGCCCTTGGCTGCTCTGTGGACGCACTTGTAAGAACAGATACCAAATCTTATTAGATGTCACTTATGGAGACGTGGTCCCACCCCGAGAGGTCCCTGCATAAAGTGTGTGCCTCACTGATTCTCGGGGCATTTACAGGGTTGTGCATACATCACTACTGTCTAAGCTCAGAATACTTCCATCACCCCAAAAGGAAACCCCGTACCCACTGGCCGTCACTCCCTGTCCCTCTGGCCCTCGGTGACACCCAGTCAGATTCCTGTCCCTGTGGATTTCCCGTTCTGGGCATTTCATGTCTTCAGTGCCTGGCTTCTTGGCGCCATGTTGACGGTCCACCCGCCACAGCATGGTCAGAACGTCCTCCTTTTCTGCCAATGACGACACCTGCCGTGTGGGTGGGCTGTGCCTTGTGCACCCATTCACCGGCTGCTGGACACTTGGGTTTGGGTGGCCCTTTGAGTTCTTCCATCTGGGGAGGGGCGGGGCTTGGTCCTGCTGGGTGGGGTGGGCTGGGCATGGTGGGTGAGCCCCTCGACTCCCTGGACCTGGGCTTGTGTCTGTGGCAGGGGCAGAGGGGGCACGCTGGCCACAGGAGCTGACCAATAGGGCTGACCGCTATGTCCTCCTGTCTCGCAGCTTCCTCATCGTCCTGGCCTGCCTCATCTTCAGCGTGCTGTCTACCATCGAGCAGTATGTCACTCTGGCCACAGGGACCCTCTTCTGGATGGTAAGTAGCAGCATGAGGGGCCAGCCAGCTGTCACAGCCACGCTGGACCTCCTCGTGTCCCAGGCGTGGGGGCTGTGGGTGGAGTGAGGGGCTCCTGGCCTCTCTCGCCTGCACGATGACCCTGTGCTGGAGCGCCCCTGCTGGCCGGCAGCTGTGGGCTTGCTCTGATACCCGGGACTGGGGGTGTGGAGACCCCCCACGCTTGCCAGGATGTGACCGCCAGGCTGGAAGGGCCTCAGAATGAGAGGCACCTGGGCCTGGTGGTTTGGGAGGGCTTCCTAGAGGAGGAGGCAACTGGGCTGGGAAGGAAGGACAGGAGGATGTAGGCACGAGGAGCTGGGACTGGGGTCAGCAGGGGCCTGCGCTGTGGCTCCGGTCTGGGTGACTCCTGACTTGGATTATGGCTGGTACCCGGACCCTGCACGTGTCCCAGCCCCTGCCCACAGCCTACACCCAGAGTGTCCCCACCCTGGCCACCTGATGGCTCCTTCCACAGGCCTTCGAGGCTCTCAGCCCTCGTGCCTGTGTCCCTGGCCCCAGAATAGGTGTTCAGAGGTGGCGCGAGGACAGAAGGGGTTTCTAGTGCCGGCCCCGCCCCGACCCTGCCCACCTGTCCGAGCCCCTCCCTCTGAGAGTGGGGTCTGAGGGCTCTTCTCCCTGCAACCAGCCGTGAGCGCCGAGCGACAGGGCCTGGGAGGGGTCCCCACAGCCTCGGGTCAGCGTGGCCCTGGCGAGGCCTGGGAGCCAGCACTGAGAAGGACTCACGCCGCCTTGGTTACGTTGGGCCAGGTGCAGTGGGGACACCTCAAAGGTGGCCTGGCTGTGAAGCTGCAGAGAAGATGGGGCACAGGGGCCTGCTCCTGTCCCCAGAAGGCGGCCTGAACGCTGACGGCTGTGGGCATGGGGCCTGTGGGACGGCGGCATCTTTCTGTCTCTGCATTTTTGTGTCTTATCTGCGACGTCCCCACCACCTACGCAAGCAGCACCTGCACCCACTCCCGGGCTGGGTTCCTCTGGGCCCGGTGTGTCTTTCTTTCGTGCTTCTGGACTTCGGTTTACAGGAAAGCTTCCCCTCTCCGAGAGGATAGAGGACCTCGCCCATGATTTCTTCTGGCGCTTGTGTGGGTTACTCTCGTGTTTTTAAATTGTCGCTGGCAGTTGAGAGCGTCCCGGCGTGTGGCATGAGGAACAGACCCGCTCTTGTTCCGTGCCCCTGGCCTTCGGTCACCCAGTGCCGCTCCTTCAGAGTCCGGCTCTCCTCCCCGGCTCGAGGGGCCGTGTTTATCGTCACCCAGCTGTCCAGATGCGCGTGGGTCTCCCCCGGGCTCCTCCAGGTCTGTTCCACTGTCTGTTGGGCTCATCCCCAGGGCCACGCTGCTTTGATGATGTGTGTCCTAGGTCTGTGTGATCGCGGGACGTGATCGCTGCGCACGGCTGTGTTCAGGGGCTCCCTGGCACGTCTGGTTCGATTGTTCTTCCCAATGACCTTTGCAGCCAGCTTGTCTGGCTCCTGGGAAAAATCGGATGGAATCTGGTGAAGGGCTCTGGGGGAGACGGGCACCTCTCTGGTGTGGGGTCTTCCTGTCCACGGTCATGGTGGTCTGTCCATCTGGAGGGTTTTATGGTTTTGTAACACAGGCTTTCCATAGTCGTCGTTAGGTTTATTCCTAATTCTACTAATCATTGTTTGTGGCCCTCACAGATGGCATCTTCTCTTCCATTATGTTTTCTGGAGGTTTTTGGTGTACGTGAACACCATGGGTTTCTGTCCCTGGCATAGCCTGGGGTGTCACTACACTCTGCCATCGTTGTCCGTAGTCTTTCCTCCGGGCCTTTAGGGTTTTCTGGGTGTGGAGCCGGCCAGCAGGTGCGTGCTGCAGCGCGTGGGGCTTTGGCGCGGCGGCCTCCGTCGGTCACAGTGGCTCCTCCTGCTTCTCCGGAAGGAATGTGCCGGCCTCGGGCGGGCGGAGGGACGTGTGTTTGCTCAGGTCGGGAGGCGTCCTTCGAGTCCGACGTGAGGCCTGATTTTAACGTGATGGTGTTGCCTCTTGTCTGGTGCTTCTGCTGCATCCGTGGAGATGGCCAGGTCTGAGGACGTCCTGATGTTGGTCCTCTCACGTCCCCTGGGTGACCCCCTGGGGTCCCGGTGTGTTGTTCTGCTGTCCTATCAGGTTATACGTTCTCATGGAAGAGCAGCGACAGGCTTAACGGCAAAAAGTAGGCTAGCCGCCATCCTAGTGAGAGGGACCGCCTTTGGGTCACGCCTGCGTCACCCCTCCCTCTGGTCGTGGGAACCTGTGGAAGCTGCCGAGGGTGCCAGCCGGGTCCCTGCTGAGGCCCCGGGAGCTGCAGCTCCGTGGGGCAGGCCGGCCGCTCCTGCACTTGGGTGGTGTGTCGGCCACCACTGGCCTAGAGAGAAATGTCCCCAAACCCCTGCTCTGGGTGGGCCCTGGGGCAGGCCGGGCGGGTCCATCTCCCCTGCAGGTGAACGGTGGGCAGAAGTGACGCTTTTGTCTGTCGTGGGTGTCCCAGGTGCCCTCGCCAGCCCTGTGCCTGCTTCCTGGAGTGGGGACCGCCCTTCCCGCTGGCCAGACAGCAAAGGAGGCGCTGGATGGTGGACAGCAGGGGTGGGGCGGGCGTCTCTGGTGCTTTGGGATTTCATGCGGTGCTTCGAGCGCCAGCCTGGACCCCATAAAGCACGGCTGCTCTGCGAGTTGCTCCTCGGGTCCTCTCCTCACGGCAGCTGCTGAGCTCCTTGTCCGCTGGAGACCGAGGCTTCAGGAGGCAGTGGCTGGAAGGCGCCCGGGGGACCCTGCCAAGTGGGGCCCAGACTCCAAGCCTGCCCTCCTGCTGTGTGTACGTGCTGGGGCCCTGGGTGGGGCCAGGGGCCTGGTTGGCCTTGCTCCCTCTGTGTGAGTGTCCTGGGGCCGCCGGAACAAAGTGCCCGAGACTGGGCAGCTTAAATAACAGACATTTAGTGTCTCCCGGTCCTGGAGGCTGGACGTCCCAGATGCAGGTGTTGGCAGGGCTGGTTCCCCCTGAGGCCTCTCTCCTTGGTGTGTAGATGCCGTCTCCTCCCTGTGTCCTCACATGGTTGTCCTTCTGTGCGCGTCTGTGCCCTGGTCTCTTCTTATAAGGACCCCAGCCACACTGGATCAGGGCCCATCCTAGTGACCTCTCTCTGCCTTAATCCTTTAAAAGGCCCTCTCTCCAAGAACAGTCACATTCTGAGGTGCTGTGGGTTTGGGCTCCAACACATGAATTTTAGGGGGACACCGTTCAGCCCATATAACCCCTGGATGTCTTCAGTCAGTCCTTCCACTGCTGGGAGCTTCACCCTCGGATTTTGAGTGGCTCCGACAACACCTAGTTCCTGGGCTGATGTGAAGAGCACCAGGTGCCCCCTCCTGGGCCCTGCATCCAGGCACTGTCGGCACCGAGGGTCCTGAGTTCAGGTGGTGACTCACCACGTCCTGGTGCAGCTGGGAGGGTGGGATGGAGAGGGGATCAAACTTGCAGTGGCCCGGCAGGCGGGGACCTCCACGGACCTGCCCCGTGCTCCCAGGAATCACCGCTGATGTACCTGTGAGATCCCACGCCCCACGCGGGGGGTGGAAACCAGACCAGTGGAGGGGTTACCCCCATGACAACCTGGGGACTAGGGACCTGGTGGTCCGGCCTGCACTCTCCTCCCAGACTGGCCAGAAGCCCTTCTCATGTTCAGACAGAGCTCGCCGTCGAGGTTTCATGGCACAGTGGGGCCCAGAGCTGGGGAGGTGGCCAAGGGCCCCTGTCACATCCCTGCTGCCCGCCTGCCCACCGTCTCCCTCCTTGGCACCAACCTCTCCCGCCGCCCTGACATCTTTAAGGCTTGCCTGCCACCTGGTGGCCATTCTCTGAACTGTGCACACCGTTTCCCAGGCTGAGGATGGGGCTCAACATGGGCTGGGGGACACCGGGGTGCAGGTCCTGGGCCCAGTTCCCTCTCCCTCAGGGACCCGGGGTGGGTGTGCAGTGAACAGCTCCCCTACCCCAAGCAGAGAGCCCACTGCTGCTCCGGTCCCGTCTCCCTTTCCACCCCTGTGAGGGCGGAGACCCTGTGCCTCCTCCCTTGTCCCCGGTTCTCTCACATCAGCCATCTCCCTGCCACCCTCGTGTCCCATCAGCCGCCCTCCTTACACAGCAGCCATTGGTTGGGGGCGGGGAGCTTTCCAAAACAAACATCTGATCATTTCAGAAGCTCCCTGTGGCATTTGGAACCAACTCAGCCTCTCTCTCTCGGGCCCCAAAGTGCCAACATTCAGGGAACCCTGCCCCCGCACCTCCCTCTACCTCGTTCGCTCCCTCCACTCCAGCACACTGTTTGCTGACCCTCGGATGCTCCTGCTGCCTCAGGGCCTTTGCACGTGCTCTCCTAGTGGCCCAGCTGTTTCTCTGGCGTATTACAGGACCAGCTTCTTGTCCAGTTTCAGGCCTCGCCTTGGTCGTCACTTCCTTGGTGCACCCTCCCTGACCTGCCGTTTGTGGGGTCCCCATCCCTCCCTCCCATCGCGCCCCGCTCCTTTCTCAGCAATCTGGGTGTGACAGGGGCTCTGTGGGTGGGTTCAAGGTGTTCCATCTCCTCACTCCATCCCACGCTCCCTGAAGGCAGGGGCCCAGGGCCGTGCTCACGCCGCATGCCCAGCTTGGTGCCTCCGGGTTTGGAACCCCCTCCTTTGAGCCCATGTGCCCAGAGCTGCTCCCAAGGGGCACTCCCAGTTGCTGTGTGGTCCTGGGCCTCAGTTTCCCCACCTTTAAAATGGAGGGGGTAGGCAGGACCACCTCAGAATTACCCTTCCGATGGCCTTGCCAGGGTTTCCAAGGACTTTCCAACTCGTTGACCATGTGGAGACGGATCCTTCGAGGTGGGTTTGAGCTGGCTGTGTCCGGCTGCCACTGGAGAGTCACGGCCATGGGGGTAGGGGGCATTGGGGTCACAGCAGGAATGAGGCAACCATGGGGCCCAGCCTCCAGGGGCCGGTGTGAATTATGTTTGTGGTGGGGCCAGGAAGGAGGTGTGAGGTGAAGAGGCACTTGGGGTGAGATGTGTCTGTGGGGATGCTGAGGGCTTCCCGGAGGAGGGGACCCCCTCCCAGGGGAAGGAGAAGGAGGAGTAAGTGGGTGTCGGGGGGGGGGGTGGACAGCACAGGCAGGGAGCCCGCCCACAGCTCAGAGCCTCCCGGATGGGCTGGACACACAGGCCCTGGGGCTTGAGGCCCAGGCGGAAATCGGGGGCTTCCTGGGGGGGCTTCAGCCTGCGGGAAGGGGGTGTTGACCCCCGGCAGAGGGAGACCGGTGCGGGCATGAGGAGTGGGCTTCAGAAGCGGAGTTTGCAGCCCCCGGAGTGGGGCGCGCCCGGCGCTGCGCCCTGGGACACCAGGTGGCGCTGCCGTCTGCCTAATGCGGGCGCCGCTGGCCCGAGCCCAGAGCGCGGAGCGAGCGCGGGAGCCAGACCGCAGCCGGGGCCCCCGAGGGGCGAGGTGGGCTCCGCGCGAGGGTTCGGAGAGCAGCGTGATGTTTAGATGGTGGAAAAAAGTCCTTCAGCGCTGTGTTTTCCCAGAGAGCCCATATTTCTTCATTTCTTTCCCTAGCTCGGCTTTTATGGTGCCAGAAAGCTGTTATCTCAGCTCCGTGCAAGGAAGGCCCGGGGCGGCCTCGGAGGGATTAAGCTTTCTGCTGAACCAGGGATATTCGGTGGGCCTGAAAAAGCCATTTCGGGAGGAATCTCATCTCTGCTTCGGGTCCGTCCCGGAACTGTTAAGAGGCACGTGAGAGATCTGAGCTTTTGTCTGTGGCTGCCTGGGGAGAAAGGCCACTTCTGGGGTTGCCAAGACGGCTCCCGACACTGTTCCTGAATCCAGAGGAAGCCCTGTGTGTGCGCGTGTGCTTGTGTGCCTGACTGCTTGTGCACATTGCCACGTGCGCGCGTGGACAGTGCGTGTCCGCGTCTTTGCGCTTTGCGCCTGCGTTTCTGTGTGCGCGCGCGCGCCCTGGGAGCGCGTTCCGGGTCTGGGTGGCCCCTCTGTGTGACTCCCCGCCCTGCCACGGTGGCAGAAACCCCCCCCACTCCCTGCAGCAACAGACCCTACCCCAGCCCAGGTGTCTCTCAAATGGAAGCCTTTTTTTTTTTTTCTTTTTCAAATCCCACACAAAGAGAGAGGCACTCAAAGCACAACACGAACCCAGGGTGTTCCGTGCCTGCTGGTGGAGAGCAGACCGGGGATTGTCCTGCGATGCCTGTGGTTGAAAACCCCGGAGCCGCGGCCCGGAGGCCTGGGGGATGAGGTCATCGCTGCGGCTTCCTCCCTCGCTGCTGAGGCTCCCTCAGCCCCGCCGCCGGCACCCAGCCCTCCCGCCAGCTGGATTGCGCGCCCCCCCCAAGCGCAGAGCCCGACCCTCCGGTTCTCTGGGCCTCAGTTTCTCAGCTGCAAAATGAGGCCCCACAGAGACTCTGTGGGCCCCCCCAAGAAACCCTTGGTGGGTCCCCCATTTCTGTGGGACAAGATGCAGGCTTTGTCCCTGGTCCCCCCAGCCCAGCTCACATTTGCATGGGCCCCTGCAGACCACACGGTTCCAGTGTCTGCTCTCCACATCCTTCAAATGCCGGTGGAGACGATTGTGTTAATGTCAGGGCTGACCGCTGCCATCACCCAGAGCTCGCCTGTGCACGCCCTCTGCAATGTCCTTCTCGCACGAGGGGCTGCGACTCACGAGGGGCCGAGTGACTTAAGTCACTTCTGCCCAAGGTCAGGGCACCGGCGGGTGGCCCAGGTTTTCCATTAACAAACCCCAAGGTCTTATTTTCTCTGTGGCCGACTCCTGCTGGCACTGCTCCGCTCACCCAGGCTTTGCCTCCCTACTTGGTGAACTCCTACATTTGCAACAGAGCCCCGCTCCTGCAGAGGTGCTTGTGGGACACCTTCCTGCTCCCCTCCCCCCACCCCCCGCGGTGTCGCCTGCCGCCTCCCCTGGACCTCAGCGTCCTCTGGGAAGACCTCATCTCCCTGCTTTGGAGGCTTGAATTCCTTTGCCTCTTTGTCCCCGGCACATGAGAGCTGCGTGGCGAGAATTGGTTCCCCCCACCCCGGCCTTCTCTGATGTTCTGCCCCGGAATGTAGCCCCCCCCACCCCGGTGGACTCTTGCTTGGGGTGCTGTCTCCTACATTTGTTCAGCCAGCAAATATTTATTAAGCACCACGTGCCAGGTCTGTGTGCAAATAGGTTGGGCTCTCGGGGGCAGGACCTGGGCTTCTTGTCTGCACCCCCAGGACCCTTACTGCAGGGCCCTGTGTAAGAGGGGGCCGGTGCCCAAGATGGGGGAGGGACTGACCCCCCACCCCCGGCGTTGGAAGGCCGTGGCGCACGCACACCCCTGCTTGCACACCTGCATTTGCACATACGTGTTCCACTAGGCCACAGTTGGGCTGTTGCTGGCTCAGGCGTCTAGTTGTCCCTCTGCAGGGTGGCGGTCTCAGCTGCCCCCCTGGGGAGCTGACTTTCCATGCAAGCCAGAGCCTCGCTGCTTTCAGGGAGAAACACTAAGAGCTAAGAAGTGCCCTAAACAACCGAAGCCCGTATTCCGGATGTTTCTGTGCTGGTAAATGAGAAGGGCAGGATTTCTCTCCAGGTGGCTCTGGCAGGTAGAGGGACAAGCGGTGCTGCCTGGAACCAGTGGGTGTGGGGTCTGGCTGCACAGCCCGATGGTGCCGAGTGGCCTACAGCTCTGCTCAGCAGGACTTAGGGTGGCCCCGTGTGAGGCTGCAAGAAGGAATCTCTTGCTCATCTGCCCCAAGGCCCCACTGATGCCGACCCCAGGGAGACAGTGTGGAGGGACGCTGGCCTCCAGGAGGAGGAGGGGTCTGGGGTGGACGTGGGGTCCATGGCTGCTCCTCAGACCATGAGGAAGGGACTGGTGTAGACAGTGTGTGTCTGGTGGGGGCGAGCCTGTGTGGGGCCACCCCCGCAAGCCATGTCGGGGGTAGGGAGACCCAGGCAGCCGCTGCAGCTCCCCCCGGGTCTGGGTCCCTGAGTGAGTTTGTGAACAGAGTCTTAGGGGCTACCAAGCAGAATTTGAAAACACTGCCCCCAAGGAAACTCAGCCAACTTGCCAGAGCCCCCGTGCAAGCTGGGGCCCCTGAGAACAAGAGCCCTGCCCCTCCTTGGTGAGTCTGTGGCCAGCAGCCTGCGCCATGTCCAGAGCCCGCACACCGGGCCGCCTGGCGCCGCCTGCCCACGCACTGCAGCCCCTTGCTCCCTCGGACCCCTGAGCGCCCTGCTGTCCACCCCAGGTCAGTGGGCGAGCTTCATGGTGAATCCCTGTGTTTAGAATGGCTTTTTGTCGTCGTGTGTGGTTGTCACTGGTTTTTGGCCTCCTTGACCAAGAGCGACTTTGCTCCTCCCTTCGTGGTTTCCCTCCTGGGCTTTGGGCAAATGCCATTGTCCCACTTTATGAAGGGGACAGTCCCCAGGGCCCTGAGGATGTCTGAGCAGGAGAAGGCCGAGGGCTTGAGGCTTGTGGGGCCCAGGGCGGTGGCTCAGGCTGTCCCCACCACGGGGGACGTAATTTACACCCCCCCCCCCAGGTCCCCCATCCTCGGTGGGGGTTGCAGGGTTTGGGCTGGCCGCGTTCCTGGCCTGGAGGCAGCTGCTCCTGAGGGGGACAGCTGACATTCCTTCATGCGGGGTCTGCCCTCAGCCCAGAGCCGTGAAAACGGGAATCCTCAGCTGTAACCGGAACCTTCCATGAGTACACCGGGCCCTGTGTGTGGAGGGGTCCTACGGTGACTCGTTTCTGTAACAAAGACGCCCTCTGTGAAGCCCCCAGTGGGCCTCACGTTATCTGCTGCGGGCCAGAATTGTCCTATCCATCAAGTCTGTTCGAACAGGGCATGGGGGACTTGCGCAGGAGGGAGAGGAAACTGCGGAAAATGTTGGAAACTTCCCTAATAAACACGTAACCGGATCCCGAGCCAGTGGTCTGAGGGCCGCGCTCCCGGCCGGCGGGGCGGTGTCTGTCCGCTGGGGCCCCGTGCAGAGGGAGGAACACAGGCCCCCTGGGATGGAGGAGCTTGCGGGTGTGCTCGGCCTGCAGTGCTCCCAGTCCTGGGGGGCAGGGGCACGTCCACCTGCAGCCCCAGGTCACCTGGGAAGGGGGCGTCTGTTCCCCCTCCCCCACCAGACACCTCTCCCACATTCCCCACCGGTGCCACTGGGGCTGTAGGTTCCAGCCTCGCCTCCTGAGGGAAAGGGGGAGGTGGCCCTGGCTTGTGCCTAGAGGAGGGTCCTCTCGGGTCCCGGGGAGATTCCACGATGGCCAAGAGGAGGCCCCGAGACCAGCCAGGGCTCAGCCGGCAGGGCTCCCGGTTCTGTGAGCCACCGGTGGCTGGCCCTGGCTGTTTGTTTCCCTGGTGTTTCCTGTTTTCAAGCTGTAAAACCAAGGGACACAAGGTGAATGCAGCATCTCAGACCACCTGTGGGTGCGGGGGGCATTGCCGGGAGCCCAGGGGGGAGCCCCCGGCCCGCGCCCTACGGCTCTGTCTGCCACGGCCATGTCTCCCTCATCCTCCCTGCTGCAGCCTGTTTGTCTTGGTGCACAGGCCCCAGGGGAGCCTGGCAGAGCTGCGGGGTGGCCTCATGTCCCATTGGGCAGGAGGAGCACGGGGTGGGATCACCCAGGTACCGGCTCAGCGGGCCCCACGGCCTCTCCTGGCACCTGGGGTGCGCGGTTTCCAGGCTTGTCTCCCTGACACTCCCAAGTGTCTGGCTGGTCTCATATTTGCCACCTCTGCCACTGTGCCCCCTCTTTTCTTTGCTTTCCTCTTTTCATAATCATGACGAGTGGGCTCCAGGTTGGTAACCAAAGGTGGAGCCGCCCCGGTCAGGGTGCTGGCGTGGTTGGGGAGAGGGGGACCGCCGGCTCTAGTCCATCGGGGTGCTTAGCTCAGCCTCTGGTGTTGGCAGGAAGGCCCCGTCAGGGCCAGACGCAGGAGGGCCTCTTGCCCTTCAAGAAGGTGACGACTATCCAAGGAGGGGGGCCTCTTCCCATGCACCCAGGCTGCCAGGTTGAGTGTTAAACATGAAGTCAAAGAAACCACGGGGAATGTTACATAAGAAGTCAGAGACGTCATGGGCATTGTGGCTGCCCAGCAGCCGCCCCCAGAGGAGGGGCCCCTCATGACGCTTGTCTCTCTGCGCTGTGGGTCTGACTGGAAGGTGCGTGCCATGAAGGAGGCCATGGCTTCCCGGCACTCCCAGGCCCAGCTCCCGGGTTTTCTTGCCACCCCGCCCGCCAAGACTGGGCGCGCTCATTGTCAATGTCTCCCTGAGGCCCAGGACAAAAGTCAGACGCTGTGGGGGGGGCGCTGCTGTGGGCCCCACGGGCTCCTGCATTCGGGATGGAGCGGGATTAGAGTGTGCCATCGGGAGACAGGTGTTTCCTTTATGCCTCAGGGCTGGAGAGAAGCTCGTCATTAAGTGCCACATTCAGTGGGGTCTCCGGCACAGGCTCGCTGGAGGGCTGGGTTTTGTTGGGGCTTCGTTTTTACATCTGACCCCGGCCAGCTGGAGTGCCTTGTTTTAAGCACGGGGTAACAGCTGACATAACATAACGGGGCTCGGGCTGAGCAGGCAGCCGTGTCGCCGGGTGCGGGTGGGGGCCTGGCACCGCACTCTGCGTGGGGGCTCCCGGCGGGCTGCCCTGGGGAAGTCGTCAGGGATAATAGGATGAGCCCGCAGGGCCTCGTGGCCGTGGGGCGCGGCGCAGTGGGGTCCGCCAGCTGTCGCAGCCGGATGAGTGGGCTGACCGAGTGGCTGGTCGCTGAGCGGGGGCTGGAGGCTGTGCAGGTGCCAGAATAATCGCCCCAGGATACTGCATTCAGATGGGTTATAATCACGTTCTCTGCCTCCCCAGGTCACGCAGAATGGAAACCAGAGGCCCCGGCTGTGCAGCCATTGAAGTGTGTCATTGTGTGACTTCAGGGCGGAAAGAAGGGGGCTCAGTGCAGCCCTGCAGGGATGAGGGCCGCCCTCCCGTGCACCCAGGCCCCCGGCCCCTGCCTCACTAAGCTGACCTCGGGGCAGGGCGCTAAGACTCCTCCACTGTATTTTGGCATGATGGCTGGGTGTACCGCGTGGGCGAGCGGGGCAAAGGGAGCCGTGGGTGACCCCCCAGGGAGATGCCCTAGACCTACGCCAGCCCAGTGTGCCCGGACCACTGCCCGTCAGCTCCTTCTGGCCCCTGGGCTGGCCCCAGCGGGGCTCAAGAGGACTTGGTGACACCTGTAAATGCAGAAGAGGCCCAGAAACCCTTCTAGCATCTTTAGGGTTGTGGGAGTTGGGGGCGATGGTCCCCACCCCGAATGCATGGGCCTCTCCTGCAGGTGGTGGTCCTGGATCCTGCAGATCTCCTGGTGCCTGGGAAGGAAGGCAGGCTCTGGGCCTCGGCCTTCGTAGCGTCACCGCCCCTTGGGTAGTGGCTGCAGGCAGAGACCCTCAGCCTGAGGCTCATGGTGACCGGCTCCACATTTGCATTTTAAAGTGGATCCAACCACCACGGGCCTAAGAGAAGCTCCCTGTGCTGAAAACCATGCTGGGGTGGCTGCGAGCTGTTTTCCCAGCTTGGTCAAGGTCAAGGCAGCTGAAGTAGCAGGTTGGGGAAAACGTGCCTGGTGCAGCCTGGATGCCTAATTGAGAGGCAAGCATGCTGAGGCACACGCCTACGCAGACATGCACACAGAGGCACATACAGACTCAGCACACACAGTCACACAGATGCAGCAGAGGTACACACACACATACACGGGGACAGGCGCACACGGAGGCACACGTGTGGACACACTCACGTGGCGTGCACGTTCAGGCACGTACACGTGTCTGCATGCACACGTGCACACGAGCACGCTCAGCCCGCAGCTTCGGGCCAGCAGGAGGGAGACCCCCTCGGGGCCACGTTCCATTTGCACATTTAATCCAGAAACTGTCAGCACGGGAAGCCTGGACGAGAACAAAATGTCAAGTGTGTGCTGAGAGGCGCAGCCTGCCCCCTTCCTGGCGGGCGATGATCTGGTCAGTTTCCGAGCACGATGAGCTGAGAAGAATTTGTGCATTCAGAGCAGGGTTCGCGGGGGGACCTGGGGGAGGGCGCGCGCCTTTATTTCATTTTCAATTCCTCGAGCTGGGCCTGTGTGGCTTCTCCCTGACCGTTCTCAGAGCCCGGCTGGGGAGGGTGGGGACTGGGCTGGGATCCGTTGGCTCCTCATTTCTCAGTGTTGCTGACGCCCTGAGGTCCCCGGACCTGGCGATTGCTGAGGAAGTCTGGCCTTGACCACAACCGCCCGCCCTGGTGACCTCACTGTTTTCAGGGTCCCTGCTGTCCAGATCCTCTGAACTTTCCCCACACACCCTCCTTATGCTCGGGGTCTCTGTCTTCCTCTCAGGCTCGAGGTTGTTTTCTTTGTCATGATGATATCTGTCAGACCAGTAGTGGCCCTGGGACGTTGGGACAATGCCCTCTCATCTGGGGAGTATGTAAGAATCTCCCATCTCTCCCCAGTGTTCACAGTGCCCGTCATAAGGTTCCGTCACTGGTCCCCATGAAAACGGGCAGCCAAGGGGGCTCGGGGGGCCCCTGGAGGCCTCTGTACCCCACTTGAGAAAGGGTGGCAGTGGGGCAGCAGGCCTGGGGCCCCCAGGGCTCCACCGTTCCTGCTTGGGGACCTGAGAGGTGCACTGTGCTGGGTCTGGCTCTCCCAGGCCCGGAGCCGGGCTGTGTGCAAGAGGGAGACTCCTGGGAGGTGGTGGGGTCCAGACCCCAAGACTGCCTGGCTGGCCCACACACGTTCCCGCCCCTCTCCGGGCTGTGGGAGTGGGCATGTACGGTGTGGTGGAGGTTCTCAGCCCAGAGCTGACAGGCTCGAGGGCCAAAGGGACAGTGGGGGACAGTGGCCTCCTCTTCCTGGCAGGGTGGAGTGGCAGGGTGGGGGTGCTGGGGAGGTGGGTGGGAGGGCCGTCCATACACAGCAAGGCGCAGGGTTGGGAGCCAGTGACCTCAACGAGAGGTTTATTTGAAGCACCTGAGTGGAAATCCAACAGGGAGAGACGGACAAACAGACCTGTGTCTGCAGTGGCAGCACGTGTGCCTGGATCTACACAAGACGCTGTGGCCTCCGGCTTATTTCCTCTGCTCACTTAAACCAAAGCCAGTTCTCTGGAGTATCATTGACGCGTGATAGACCGCCATATTTATTGCACACAACCTGATAAAACTTGACACGTGTCAACACCGTGAGACCGTCACCGCCATCAGGATGGCAAACACACCCATCACCCCGAAAGTGTCCTTGTGCCCTTGAGATCCTTCCTCCTGCCCTCCCCATTCAGGAGGTAACCACTGGTCTCTTTCTGTCAGGATAGATTGGTTTGCATTTTCTAGAGTTTTCTACAAGTGGACTCATCCGCTGGTACTCTTTCTGTCTGGCTCCCGTCCCTCAGCATCATTATTCTGAGGTTCGTCCAGGTTGCTGCGTGTGTCAGAGTCCATGCTTTTTAATTCCTGAGTTGTATTCCACGGTATGATGAGTCACTGTGGGTTTATTCATTCATACGTTGATGGGCATTTGGGCCTTTTCCAGTTCTGAGCTATTTATAAATATGTTTGTGTCCAAGTCTTTGGATGGACTTGTGTTTCCTTTTTTCTTGGGTAAATGCCTAGGAATACGGTGGCTGGAGAATATGGTAGGTGTTTATTTAACTAGTTAAGAAACTGACGAACTGTTTTCTGAAGTGGCTGCATGCACCATCTTGCATAGCATCCTCACTGACACTTGGTATGGCCGGTCTTTTTCATTTCCCCACCCCTCTAAAAAGTGGGTAGCGGTATCTCGTTGTGTTTTAATTTTCATTTCCTAATGACTAATGAGGTTGAGGATCTTTTCATGTGCAATTTAAGCAGCTTCCGTGTAACTTCTTTGGTGAAGTATCTTTTCAAATC
This sequence comes from Equus caballus, assembly GCF_041296265.1. Taxonomy (NCBI): domain Eukaryota; kingdom Metazoa; phylum Chordata; class Mammalia; order Perissodactyla; family Equidae; genus Equus; species Equus caballus. The sequence goes on from NC_091695.1 coordinate 48,047,239, forward strand.
TTTTGCCTGTTTAAAAAATTGACCTGGTTGTCGTCTTATTACTGAGTTGCGAATGTTCTTTGTATAGTCTAGGTACATGGATCCATGTTTTACAAATATTTTTCCCCAGTCTGTTGCTTTCCTTCTCGTTTATTTAATAATGTCTTTTAAAGACTAGAAGTTCTCAATTTTAATGAAGTCAAATTTACTGCTTTTTCCTTTTTTGTGCTGCTCATGCTTTTTGTGGTATCTTTAAGAAATCTTTACCAAACACATGATTAGTAAGACTTTCTTCTGGTAGTTTCATTTTAGTGTTTACATTTAGGTCCATAAGTTAATTTTTGTATACTGTGTGAATTTTGGGTTGAGGTTTATAATTTCTTACATGAATGTCCAATTATTCTAGGACTATATGTTGAAAAGAATATCTTTTACCCATTGAATCACCTTGACGGCTTTTTAAAAACTCTGTCATAAAAATGTGGATGTATTTTTGGATGCTCTATTCTGATACATTGATCTCTTTACGCCAAAATCTGTCTTTATGTCAATACCACATTGCCTTGATCACTGTACCTTTGGAAGTCTCGAAATAAGGTAAATCCTCCAACTTTATTCTTCTCTTTCAAGTTGTTTCCATTATTCCAGATCCTTCCCATTTCTGTATAAACTTCAGAAGCTGCTCGACAATTTTTGTAAAGAAGCATGGTGGGATTCTGTTTGGGACAGCATCGAACCCAGAGATCAACTGGGAGAGAGTTGATCTCTTACAATATTGAATTTTCTGAACCATGAACATTGTATATCTTTCCATTTATTTAGATCTTTAGTTTTGGTCAGAGACGTTTTGTAGTTTTCAGTGTAGACGTCTTGCACATCAGTGGTCAGAAACCTAAGTATTTCATTTTTTAAAAATTTCTTTGTTCATTTTGATTCTTCATTGCTAGTATTTAAACTGTGATTAATTTTGATATATTTTTCTTACATCTTGAGACTTTTCTAAGTCACTTCTTAGCTCTAGTAGCTTTTTCTGTGGATTCCATTGATTTTTTTTTACATTGGTGATCGTGTCTGCAAATAAAGGCAGTCTTACCTCTTTCTCTCCAATCTGGATGTCTACTATTCTTCTTACTGATTGCGCCAGCCAGCCTCTCCAGTACGTTGTTTATTAGCGGTGGAACAAGTGAACATCCTTGCCTTGTTCCCAGTCTTGGAAGGAAACGCATTTAGTCTTTCACCATCAAGTGTGATGTTAGTAGGTTTCTGTAAATATCTTTTATCAGGTTGAGGAAATTCCCTTCCAAAACTAATGCTGAGAGTTTTTTTTTTTTTTTTAACATGAATGGATGTTGAATTTTTTCAAATGCTTTTTCTATATCTCTTGAGATGATTATACTTTTTTTCTTCTTTACTCTCTTCATATGGTGAATTCTATTGATTGATTTTCAAATGTTAAACTAAACTTGCATTCTCCTGGATAAACCCTACATGGTCTGTTGTTTCACCTTTTTTTATATATATATATTATTGGACTAAATTTTGGACTAAATTGGACTAAATATAAATTGGACTAAAGATAGCTAAAATTTTGCTAAGAACATTAGCATCTAAGTTCATGAGAGATATTGTCCATAGGGTTCTTATGTTTTTGCTCCTGATGTGAGAGTAAGGCTGGCATGACTGAGCTGGGGGGTGCTCTCTCTCCCCTCAGGAGGACAGTTTGTGTAGAACCAGTCTGCTTTCTTCCCTATGTGTATGGTGGAATTTATCAGTAAAGTTGTCTCGGCCTGGACTTCTCTTCATGAGAAGTTGTTAACTAGATTTTGAACATATTTAGGAGATATAGTCAGGTTATCTATTTCTTCTTGAGTGAGCTTTGGTATTTTGTGTGTTTGACGAAATTTGTTCATGTCACTTAAGTTGTTAAATTTATTGGGATAAAGTTGTTCATAATATTCCATTATTATTCTTTTAACATTTGTAGAATATGTAATGCCTCTTCTCTTGTTCCTGATATTGGTAATTTGTGCCTCTTTTTTAATATATATATATGTACATATATATGATCAATGTGGCTGGAGTTTTAGCGACTTAACTGATCTCAAAAAATCACCTTTTGATTTGGGATTTTGCTGAATTTTTTCTTTCTTTTTTTATTTCGTTGATTTCTGCTCCGATTTTTATTATTTCTTTTCTTCTGCTTACTTAGTTTGCGCTCTCATTTCTAGTTTATTTAAGGTGGAAGCTGAGGTCATTGATTGGCAAGCCCTCTTCTCTTCTGCTCTGGGTCTTTGGTGGTATACCTTTGTTTCTAAAGACCACGTTAGTCACATCCCACAGATTTTAGTGTTTCATGTGATTTTCATTCCATTCAAAATGTTTTCTAATTTCCTTTTTGATTTCTCCTTTGATGCAGGAGTTATTTAGTTGTGTATTACTTTCTAAACATTTGGAGATCTTCAAGATACCTTCTTGTTATTGATTTCTACCTTAATTCCCAGGTGGTCAGAGAAAATGCTTAATATGATTTGCGTCTTTTAAAATTTATTGACACTTGTTTTATGGCCCAGCATATGGTTTCTCTTTGTAAATATTCCATTTTCCAGTTGAAAAGAGTGTGTATTCTGTTGTTGTTGGTAGGACTGTTCTGTAAATGCCAGTTAGGTCACTGTGGTTGATGGTGTCGTCCAGGCTCTTGTCCCTTGCTGGTTTTCTACTTGTTCCGTCGATTATTGAGAGAGGAGCATCAAAATCTCCAGTCATAATTGTGGATCTGTCTTTTCGTTCTTCCAGTTCTTATAGTCTTTGCTCGATGTATTTTGACGCTTTGTTATTCGGTGCATTAATATTTAGGATTGTTAATGTCTTCTGGATGAATTGACCCAGTTATCATTATGAAATGGCCTTCTTTATCTCCGGTAATTTTCTTTGCTCTGAAATCTGCTTTGTCTGATGTTAATATAGCCACTTCAAATTCTTTTCCTTAGTGTTAGTATGGTATATCTTTTTCATTCATTTTACTTTTAACTTATTTGTGTCATTCTATTTAAACTTGGTTTCTCTGTGGAGCATATCGTTGTCTTATTTTGTGAGTCAAATTAAAAATATTTTTCTCTTAAAGGATAAGTTAAGCTCCTTTGCATTTATTAACCTGTCCGGTGTTCTTGGTCTCGCCTCTGTCGTGGTCTTTTATAATTGTGTAATTTGTCATCCTTGCTGTGGGAGTTTTCGCTACAGGATATGTATTCTTTGCTCTTTAAAAATGTTTTGATATTGAGGAAGTCTTGTCCTTTTGTTCTAATAGTTACTTTGTACTTACACCTTTTAAGATTCCTGTAATGCCTATCTTCTCACTTAACCCTTCACTGCCTGGCTTATTGGTTTGTATCAATATGCCCCAAGTCCCACCTTGTCCTGTGCTGCAAACAACGAGCTTATTCCACTTTCCTCTTCTATGAGTTTCAGGCGGCACAAACCCAGGATGGACAGCTGAGTACTCAGAGGGTGACAAGTGCTAAGTGAGGTGGGTGGTGGAGGGGCGTCCTCAGGCGAGGGGTCGTAGTTGGCCTCGCTGAGCAGGTGACTGGGGCGTCGGTGTGAAGGTGAAGGACCGAGTCTTGCAGATACTTCGGGGCAGAGGGGATAGCACGCATCAAGACCCTGAGCGAGTGTGTGCATGGCGTGTGTGGAAGGGGTCAAGAGGGGCCCAGAGCAGGGTGGGAGGGTGAGGGCAGGGCAGGGCCTGGCGCGCGGGGCCTCGGGGCTGCTATGGACATGGCTTTGACTCTGTGATGACGCGGGGGCTCAGGCAGTGCCTCTCCTCTGATGGGTGGGGGACAGGCCGAGCAGGGGTGGGCAGCAGCGGGGAGGCAGCTGCGCTGTCGACTGGTGATGGAGGACGGTGGCTCAGCCCTGGACGTCCCGTGGACACGTGTTTTTATTTGATGGCACATCTTGCAAGCATAGAAACATGGGTAGAAAGCATTTACACCCTCAAATAATGGCTCCTTCTGGGGAGATGGGTCAGAGAAGGCTCTTACTGATTCTGACGCATTTTATTTCTCCAAAAATGTCTGCACCGAGTGTAGCGAAATGGAGAAAAATAAAGCAGGGGTGGGGTTGGAACACACATTTTTTTTGTCGTGTCATTTGCTGTATTCTTAGGTCTCTTTAAAAGACTTCATATTGAACAAACAAAGGAAAATCTCCGTATAGCTGAGAATTTTCAGTGGCAGTTCACACGCCATTTCTCAGCCTTGTGGGTGCAGTGGGGCACCCTGACGTCCTGGGGGGTCACGGGTACGTGTCTGCAAATGGCTGAATTCTGCGAAGACGTTTCTGGAGTTCACAAATCCCTCGGGGACAACATTTCTAAAGAAGGGTTTGCAGCTGTGTGGGGAGGAGGAGCACGATGACCCACTTCAAGGTGAGGTCATCCAGCTGCATCGCAGGCAGCTTGGCCCATGCCGGCGTATACGTGAGAGCTTGTCTGTGTGCACACACACATTCGTCTGTATGTTCAGCGATACGTGTGTGTGTGGTGGTCAGTCCCTGAAATGGCAGGCACAAGGACCCTCTGCCCCTCTTCTGCCCTTTGGCCGGGTCGCGACAGCCCTGGGTGCAGGTGAAGCCTGAACTGGCCAGAAACTGCTGGTTCTCTCACCCTCACCCCATCTTTGTACCCCCTCCCCACCCACACCTTGCTCTCTTCCATGGGTGCCCTCTTCTATCACCGCTCACCAGTTTGCTCAGATGCTGGCGTGAGGCTCCCAGGGTCCGACCCATGTCCTGAGCCCTTGCACCCTGGGCGAGGGGACATCTCAGTTGCCAGTTCCAGGATGGGGCAGCTGGTTCCCAAGAGGCTGTGAGAGGCTTCAGGGTGGGCAGGCACCACCCTGTCCCCCATCCGTGATGCTGGGCCGGGTGTGGTGGATCCTGATGGAGACCAAGTGGTGCCCACTGACCTGGCCACAGCGGGTCCCATTTCTGGAGGGCTCTGGGCTGTCTGCTTTTCCAGGAACTGCTCCTGGGGGCCTGTCGTCTGTCCACATGGCCCCGAGAGTGGGCTCTCTTGCCCCCTGAGTGCCCAGGATGAGAACAAGAGGTGATCTGTGTGGTGGCCAGGCTCCCACAGGCTGGTCTGGGACACCTGGCAGGCAACAGACATGAGTGACAGCACATGGCCAGCTCTGGGCGGTAGCGAGGCCCCTCTGCGGGCCTGGCTGGGCCTTCTGTGAGATGGAATCGAGGGGCCTTGGCCCTCTGCCTGCTGTGCCACCCAGCATGTGCCTCTGTCTCCACTCTATGGAGTGTCAGGGGGGGACCCTGGTGCCACTTTCTGGTTAGGATGCAGAGGGCTGACTGCCCTCAGGCCTGGGGAGGGACAGACTGGAACCGGAATGTGAGCGTGGTGTCACTCGCCGTGCGTCCCAGCAATGGCACAGACTGGGGTCGGCAAGCATCTCTGTTGGGGGCCCAAGGTCACTGTCTCAGGCTCTCAGGCCACACACGGCTCCCAGCTCCACTGGTGTAGAGCGAGAGGGCCAGAGACCGTGTGGACACAAGTGGGCGTGGTCTGTGCCAATAGAACTCCATTTATAAGTCAAAATTTTTAAATGAATAGATTACTTTTTATAGCATTTTTAGGTTTGCAGGAAAATTGAGTAGAAAGTAGAGAGAGTTCTCATATAGCCCCTCAATCTGCTCAGGGTCCCCCGTTATTAACCTCTTGCGTTAGTGCTGGCGTCTGTTACAGTTGACGAAGCAACCTGAGGCAGTGCTATGAACTCAAGTCCACGGCTCGCCTTGGGGGTCACTAGTGGGATTATATACTCAGTGGGTTTTGACAAATGTGGAATGGTGTGTACAGGATCACACAAAGCAGTTTCAATGCCCTGAGGATCCTCTGTGCCCCTCCTCAATATTCTCTACTCATCCCTCCCTGTCTGAGCCCCAACCACCACTGCTCTTTTTTTTCAGTGAGGAAGATTGGCCCTGAGCTAACATCTGTGCCGATCTTCCTCTGTTTTATATGGGACGCCTGCCCCAGCATGGGCTGACAAGCGGTGTGTAGGTCTGCGCCCGGGATCCGAAACTGTGAACTCCAGGCTGCTGAAGTGGAGTGCACGAGCTTGACCACTATGCCACCGGGCCGGCCCCCCACTGCTCTTTTTACTATCTCTAGAATCAGCAAAAGCAGACAGCTGCTGGCCTCAGCCTTGGCGAAATGAGGCTCCTGGCTCAGACCTTAGCGTGGGGAGGAGCCAGGAGCCACGTGCTCCTCCCTGGGGTCCCCGCGCACAGCTCGAGGGGCGCCATGCTGTCCCATCACATGGCCCTCACCGCAGGCTCGGGCCTGGCCTGCGGGGATTCCCTGGGCCAAAGGCCTGGGCTGCCAGCTGATGCCCCCGGGAGCCATCTAAAAGCTGGGGGCCCTGGACCCAGGTCCCCGTCTCAGAGGCAGATTGGGCCCTACCTGTCTGTGGTTATGTGGCCCGAAGCTGTGACTTTTCTTGCTCTTTCCCGTGAGTGCTCATGCTCCTTGACTGTGAACTGGGCTGTGCTCGCACTGAGCATCCCTACGATGAGGGTGTCCCCTGAGTCCTCCTGGGAACAGGTCTGGGCTTGGCTATGTAGGGGTCAGAGATCAGACCCTCTGACCTGCGCTTCACTCTGTCCCTGCTCTGGGCTCTGCTCCCCCTTGTCCAGAGCATGCTGGCCGCCCACCTTGTTCCCTCCCTTGGCCCGGCTGCACCAACACCCATGACGTGGCGACCAGGACAGGCCTCTTCAAAAGATGAATCAGATTCGGTCCCTGCCTTGTTTAGAACCCCCCAGAAGCTTCCCATGGCTGTGAAGGGACCCCCGTACCCCTCCCTGTGACCCACAAAGGCTCTCGAGGCAGGGTCCCTGCTCGGCTCCGCCAGCCCCGCCTCCCAGATGTGGCCTCCCTGCGATCTGGCCTTCACCGCGCGTTCCTCCTTTTCCCTCTGGCTACAGCTGGCCTCTCCCATCCCGGGAGGCCCACTCTTCCCCCTCGGCCTGTTGCCCTTGCTAACTTGCAGGCAGTTGGGGCCCACCCAGAGGGGACCTTTTTGGTCATGGATTTGGGGGTCTTCACAGGGGAAGAGCTCATGATGCCACAGTTGGACTTCTTCCATCTGGGGTACCCTCACTGTCACCCCCCTGCCCCTCATTAGGTTGCTCTGGGGATTAAGTGGTGTGGGCAGAAGGCGGAAGAAGCCTACATACTCTGAAGGCCACAGGAGGCCCAGCGCTCTGCACATTCCCCACTGAGCAGCTCGCAGCGTGCGTGGGGGCAGAGGCGCTGGAAGGACCCTGATGTGAGCTGAGTGCCTGGCGCACAGGGGCCTGGGACACACTTCCCCAGGTCAGAGTGCCAGGGGACCCAAACCAACACATGAGCCCAGGTCCCCCCAGGGCAGATGGAGCTTGGGCAGCGAGTCTGAGGCTGATGGAGACAGCTTTCTGGGTAGGGGTGGTCAGGGCTTCTGGAAGGAGCCTTAAAGGGGGAGCTGGCCTTGACGGGCTCCCTTGGCTGCAGGGTGGGTGGCGGGCATCCCTGGACTCAGCCCAGAACCGGGCTGCAAATAGAGTTGGGGTCCCAGGCGTGAGGTTCAGACTTTAGCCAGACTTCAGGCTTCGTCAGCACCGATTTCCTGAGCATCTCCCGTGTGCGCCACGATGTGAGAGGGGGACTGGACAGCGAGGTGGCCAAGAAGACTCGAGGGACAGCATGCTGACCTCATTCCCAGAGGGGGAACACTGAAGACAACAGCTGGTGGGGGAGACCTCTTGGGGGATGAGCAGGGTGCAGCAGCGTGCGTCCCCAACGACAGGGAGCGTTTGACACCTGGAGGCACAGGACTGCGGTCAGCAGGGAGAGGCAGGCTGTGCAGAGCTCGGGGTCTGGGAGGGCCAGGCATCCACTCTGGGCAGACAGGGGCTGATTTCTGACTCAGGGATTTTTTATATAAAATCTCCCAAAACCAGCTCTTTGATTTAGCTTATCTTTCCTTTTCATATGTTAACTTTAAAAAAAAAAAATGATCCATATGCTCATCCATCTCTTAGGTTGGTTTCATGGTTTTTCTGACTTCTTATTTTCGATCTGGTTTTACGGCAGTCTGAATCTCGCCCAGGGGAATCGCCCCTCTTTAGGTGTGCCGTTCCGTGAGTCCTGGCGAATGTTTGCAGTTGTATAGCCACCACTGCGATCAAGACCTGGAGCACTCCCGTCACCCCCAGAAATGCCTCAGTGCCCCTTGGCAGCTCCCCCAGCCCCCGCGCCCCCAGCACCTGGTAATCACGGATGTTTCCTGTCCCCGTAGTTTTGCCTTTTCCAGAACGTCATAGGAAAGGCATCCTGCACTATGTAGCCTCTGTGTCTGGCTTCTTTCACTTAGCAGAATGCATTTGAGCTTCATCCATGTTGTGGCTTGCGTTCAGTACTTTGTTTCCTTTTAATTGGAAAGGATAAAATGTACCACAGTTTGTTTATCTATTCACAGGCTGATGGACATTTGAGCTGTTTCCAGTGTTCGGCTGTTATGATTAAAGCTGCTCTGATTATTGCATACAGGTTTTTGAGTAGTCATGTGTCTTCATTTCTCTTGGGTAAGTCCCCAGGAGTGGGACGGCTGGATGATGTGGTCGATGCATGTTGACCTTTCTAAGAACCTGCAAACTGTTTTCCACGGTTCCGTCCATTCCTCCCATCTCTGGAGGATGGTTTTGGTTGTTCCACATTCTCACCACCACTTAATCTTGCCTGACTTGTACATTTTAGCCAGTCCAGAGGCGTGTGGCCGCGTCTCTCTGTGGTTTTAATTGCGTTTCCCTAGTGACTAATGACGTTGCGCATCTTTTCCTGTGCTTGTTTGCCTTTCGTACATTTTTGACGAAGCGTCTGTTCACTTTTTACCCATCTTAGTAATTGTCGTTTGTCTTATTACTGAGTTGTGAGAGTTGTTTATGTATTCTAGATATGTCTAGATAATAGATTTCGATGATCAGATTTGTGTTTTGCAAATATTTTTTTTCCCAAGCCGTGGCTTCTCTTTGCTTTTTCTTAACAGTATCTTTCAAGAGAGCAGAAGTTTTTAACTTTGATGAAGTCCAGTTTTTCGGAGTGTTTTTTTTTTCTTTAAGGTTCATGCTTTTTGTGTTCTGTCTAAGAAATATTTGCCTAATCCGAGGTTACAAAGATTTTCCTTCTATGTTTTCTGTAGAAATTTCATCATTTTACATTTTGTGTTTAGATCTGTGATCCATTTCAGGTTTAATTTTATATATGGTGACAGGTATGGATCGAGGTTAAATCTTTTTTGCATGTGGTTATCCAATTGTTCCAGCGCCTTTTTTCCATTGAATTAGTTTGACACCTTTGATGAAAATCAGTTGACCATGTGCGTGGCTCTATTTCTAGGCTTTGTAATCTGTTCTGCCACTTCCACACTGTCTTGATTAATGTGGCTTTTATAGTAAGCCTTGAAATCAGGCTGTGTTAATCCCTCAATTTTGCTCATTTTCAAAAGTATGTTGGCAATCCTAGGTCCTTTGCATTTCCATATAAATCTTAGAATCAATTTGTTAATTTCTACCAAAAAATCCTGCTGGAATTTTGATTAGCACTGTGGTGAAAGCGTAGGTGAATTTAGACATCACACACGTCTTACTAATAGAGTTTTCTGGTCCAGGGACACCGTATATCTCTGTGCTTATTCAGATATTTTAAAATCTCACTCAGCAGTGCTTTGTGGTTCTCAGAGCACGTAATTTGTGAGAGTCGTTACTAAATATTTCGTGGGTTTGACGCTATGGAAATGGTATAGTTTCCTTATTTTTACTTTTGGATTATTTGTTGCTGGTATGTCGACCTTGTATCCTGTGGCTTTGCTAACATTCGTTCTGGAAGCTTCTTTTGGGGAGATTCTTTGGGATTTTCTGTGGAGATGATTATGTTGTCCCAAACACAGCCAGTTTTATCTTTTCCTTCTCAATCTCTGTGCTTTTGATCTCCGGTTCTTGCCCGCCTCGCTGGCTGGGACCTCCACGCTGACAGTTAGCAGCGAGGAGCGAGCGCTCATGCTCGTTTCATTTCTGATCTTAGGGGAGACATTTGGGGTCTCATCAATAAGTGTGATGTTTTAGGAGCACCCTTTATCTCCTGAGGAAGTTCTCTTCCTAGTTTGCTGGGAATAGAGTGTGTATCGAGCGAGGCTGTGGGACTCTGTCACTTGTGCTGCATCTATTGAGATAATTATGTGTGTTTTCCTTTCTTACTTTGTTAATATGGTGAACTACACTCATTGACTTTCAAATAGTAAACAAACCCTGCATTCTTAATATAAAGCCCACTCGGTCATGATGCATTTAAAAAAATACATGTTGTTGGATTTGATTTGCTAAAATTTAGTATAGAATTTTTGCATCTGTTTTCACAGGGGACGTTGTGGTTTGTCTGCTCACGGCATCTTTTCTTTAGGCATTAGGTAGAGTGTGTGGGAGAGCATCCCTTCTTCCTTGTTCAGGACGAGTCAGTGTGGAATTGCCGATTTCTTCCTTCAGTGTTTGATAGGATGTGAAGCCATCAAGCTTGGAGTTTTCTCTGTGGGAAAGTTTTTCATTGGAAATTCAACTTCTCTCATTAGTCGGGTTATCTTCCTTCTCAAATCACTTCCGCGTGTCTGTGTCTTGGAAGGTGTTTGTTCCCGAGGAGGCACGGCCCCAGCCCTGAGGTGGAAACAAGACCGTCTTGTGCTGGGACGTCGTTCCCGGACAGTTTGGGGACTGTGGGGTTTGCAGCATCTGCACCCAGCCCTCCAAATGCAGGGGACCCTCCTCACAGGGGACACGGGCTGGCAGCCTTTGGCCCCAGAACTGCTCAGGCCCTTCCCAGGCCCCTCTGCTGCTCACTGTGCAGCTGACATCCCCTCCACAGCGCTCTGGTGACAAGACACCGTCGGGGGGCCTGGGGGGCCAAAGATCAGGCTTTCGTTGTTTCCTTCCAGCTTCGCCCCCCGGGAAGGCAGCCCCTCTCCAAGGGATGAAATTCAAGTAGGTGGCCCTCCGGCCCACGGCAGGTCTGCTTTTGTCCCACACTTTTCCTCTGTAAACTTCAGCCCTAAAACAACATACATCCTTCTGAAGCTGCTCACATATTAGTTCTTAAAACAGCAAAATCTGTGCACAATTTCCTCTCAATCCCTTAAAACATTCCTGAAAGAAAAGAAAAAAAACTGTTTAAATTCACCGCCTGTCATGAAGATCTCTAGATGTGTAGAGCGGGAGCGAGGTGGCTGGCAGTGAGCACGCAGGAGCGGGCCGCACGCCCCGCACACACGCGCCCCGCACACGCAGCCGCCTCCCGCCCTCGAGCCCCTGCCACAGCCCATGCCGCTCCAGCCGCCGGCGGGCAGAGCCCTCTCGGCGTGTCAGCCAGGTCCTTAGAAGGGGTTTTCATCCCCAAGTCTCTTTGGGTTTGGTAAACTTCTAGTTCTGGGTAAATTCTTAAATAAGACATTTTTGGAAGCTTGGGCTCTCGGCAGATAAAAATACTGTCTCCCTTCCGCCCTCCTTTCCCCATCCCGGCCGTGGGGGTGGCGATCATAGGGCTGGGACTTCCTTGAGGTTAACAGCCCTCAGCAGTGGGGTTCCTGCGCTGAAAATAAACCCCATTTACCGGCCTATAGACGGAAATAGCCCTGCCTGGGGAAGACGGAGGATTTGCTTTAAATACGTGTAAAGCTGGCTGCTGGGCGGCTCCTGGTGTCTGCAGCGGGCACGGGTGCTCTCTGGGCCTCCCGCTCCTCCACCACTAATTACAGGGTGGCCAGTCCGGGCCACTCCTGTGTGCGTGAGGCTCTGAGGCCACACAGTGGGGCTCGGGGGTGTCAGGACCTGCTTTCTGGAAAGCCCCCACCTGCCTTTTCAACGGGTTCGCAGCCCTGGATGCCCCTCCCCCTACACCCACCTTCTCCTGTCCCTGGGCCTTGGCTTCTATTGGCCATCAGCCTGGAATGCTGCCTCCAGCATTTTGAGTTCTATCTTCAGAGTCCAGATTTTTCCATGGAGTGGGGAAGGGGCAGGCCGATGTTCCCCTGCAAGGAAAAAGGAGGGCCCTGTCTCTCCAAGGCTTGTGGGACGCATTCCCAGGAGAAACCTTTGGGGCCTGTGGTCTGGACATCCCCAGGTACCCTTGTCCAGCCCTTGGCTTCACCTTGGTGACAACCTGGAGCCCCCGGGCACCAGTGCTACCCCTTCAGGCCAGAAGTCTGAGGTCAAGGTGTAGGTAGGGCTGGCCCCTCTGGGGGCCATGGGGGAACATTTGGCCCAGGCGTCTTCCCCAGCTTCTGGGGTTCTCTGCTGATCAGTGGCATGCCTTGGCTTGTGGCATCATCACCCCAGTGCTCCATCCAAACATGGCGTTCTCCCTGGGTTTGTGTCTATTCAAATGTCCCCTGTTTATAAGGACAGCAGTCATAGTGGATTAGGGGCCCACCCTAGTGACCGCATCTTAACTAATGCCATCTGCAGTGACCCTATTTCCAAATAAGGCCACATTCTGAGGTGCTGGGGGTCAGGACTTGAACATATGAATTTGGCGGGCGGACGACACACATGGACCCTGAACGGTGCCCGAGGCGTGGGGAGGGGGGCGGGCTTGTGGAGCAAGCGATATGGGGATCATTCTGATCTGCCCTGTTCTGTAGTGAGAGGTGAGTGGCCCTTGGTGACTCTTGTTACCTATTGTACTAATGGCCCAAGGCCCCGGGTTTGGCGCTGTGCTCGGAGCCAGGGACTCAGCTGGAGCAAGACAGGAGAAGTCCCTGGGCTCAGGCCTTGCATTCCATTGGATGTGGGGATGGTGGTCCTGTGAGCTGGGAAACGAGGTAGCTTCCAATACTGATGAGCACCACAAAGAAAATAAGGGAACTCGGTGGTAGAGAACGCTGGTGGCTGGGGATGGACCAGCAGACCCTGTGAGGTGGTGGTGGAGCTGGCCCCGAGGGGAGAGAAGGGGTCTGAGGGGCAGAGAGAACTGCAAAAATGAAGGCCCGAGGCAGGAAAGGGGTGGTCAGTGGGGGACAGAAAGGAGGCTATGTGGACAGAGTTGCTGCTACGGCCTCGTCTGCTCTTTCCCTGAGGGCAGGACCTGCGATGCAGGGTCCTCAGGAGGAAGGTGGCCTTGGGAGTGGCTGGAGGTCCAGGTTCCTGGCAGGGCTGTGCTGAGTAGGACACTCTTCCTCCCCTGGCTCGCAGAAGTGGCCGTGGGCCTGGGTCCGGGATGCTGTCTGTCACAGGCCCTGGAGTTAGCATTAAGTATGCACCCCACACAGGAGGGCCTGGCATGCAGGAGGCCTGGCACCTGGTAGGTGCGGCTAGATGGACAAATGATTGGGCTCTGGTGTTCCCAGCATTGGAAGCTGGCCCAGAAGTTTTGGGGGACAAGGGGTCACCATGCTGGGTACAGGATGAATAAATGAAGGAAGAAAGGATGGGTATTTTTCCTTGTTTTTATTTGTTTGGAAGAAAGATGTTTCCACACGCCTAAGTGCAGGTGAGTGAAGAGTTTCATCTCTTGAAATGTGGAAGCAAAGTCAAATAACTTGACCTTGAGTTTCCAGAGTTTTTGAGATTCTGAAGCCTGGCAGATCCCTCCAGCTCTCGTGATTGTCACATGCCTGTGGTTACAGGCAGCAGGGACAGCAGAACCATCAGGGCGTGCAAACATCCCCTAATGACATCATCTCCTATCATCGGTCTTGTCCCAAAGACCTGGCCTGCTGCACCCTGCTCCCTGCTCCATCCCCTCCGGCTGTGTCTCACTATGGGATGCTGGTTGATTGCAAAGTGACGTTAGCATTCTTGCAAAAGGTGCAGTGTTTCATGAAGTCTGTAAAGGCGATGTTGGAGATTGCTTTATTCACCCACAGAGCCATTGATGCGGGTGAAGGGAGAGGGAGAAAATGAAGTCACACACAAATTCCTGTCATACTGGGGAGAAAACTGTAGGGGAAACTCTGCAGTGAAAACCATTTTGAGATCAGAGCAGGTTTGAAGGAACTGAAGTTTAAAGATCTGAAGGATCACAGTGGTGGCATGGAAGAATTCAGTGAAACTTCCAAATTTATGAATAAGAAGGGAATGGATAATACGTCAATCAACTTTGCAACTATAAGGAAAATGAAAGAAACAACCAAGTAAAATAGCAAATACCAAGTAAGATGAAAATAATCAAATCAGACATATCCAATTTTACACTAAATGTGAACGGTCTGAATTCCTCTATTAAAAGGCAGAAGACAGGAGGATTTTTATTTTTAACAAACACATTGATCAGAGGAATTTGGTCAATCAGACTGATACTGGACAGCCGAAAAATAAAAGGTTAGCCAAAGAATTGTGAAGCAAGTGCAGACAAAAGGAAAAACAAAAGTGGGGTGGACAGTGTTCTTGTTGGCACTGAGACAATCCCAGATAAGGCACCATGTCTAGAGGAGACGTAATTGTAAACTTTTATGCAGCAAACAACATAACAAAAAATGTAAAGTGAAAGTTATTGGAAATTCAAGAAAAAATGGGTTAAATATAATCATCTCCAGAGATGTGAATGCACCTCTCTCAGATTAGGACAATTGTAGCAGACACAATCTGAATGAGGACACGGATAGTTACATATTGTAATTGTGAGCAATTCCAGATCCTAACAGTAATCTGAACTGTCTCTATTATCTAAAGCCTCATAATAAGCATTCTCTAATCTGGCACCTTCAGACAACCATCACAAGGGGCTCACTGACCGGCGCTGTGGGCAGGCTCTGGAGGGACCGTTCATCTCTGCTCTGCCTAGTGTCAGCTGGGGCTGCAGGCTCCACTTCCAGGATGGCGGACCCACCTAGTGGCAAAGTACTCTTCCCTAAGGTCTCTCCAGGGCCACATGGCCTCCTCACATCTGGTTTCAGGAGACAGGCAGTGGACAGGCCTGGAGACTGGGCAGCGTCATTTTGCCGTTGTCTTTTGGTCTAGCATTCCTGGAGCCAAGATGCAGTGTGGGGAGTGGTAAGGAATCTCGGGACCACGTTTTAAAACCAGCTCTGTAACTAAGGATCGTGATAACAAAGATGTTTTATCTCCTATGCCCATGGAACGTTTATAAAACCAATTGTTTTATGTGGCTGTAAAAAAACCCAGCACACTTCGAAAAATTGAGATGTAGCTGGCCATGATCAAAACCTAATACGAACGGAAATAAATAATTATGAGGTTACGAAAAAGGCTTAATAACTATTTGGAAATTAAGCAATGCTCTTGTAAATCGCCCTCAGGAAGAGGAGATGACCACGGAGTGTGCAGGCTACACAGAGAGTTATGGAAAGTGGACCCCTCTGCGTGGTGGGAAAGTGGTCTCGGGACCTGCCCCCGCCCCCACCCCGCCTGGACACTTGTAATTTCCCTGCTGCTTTTTGACCTTGTTGCTTGCTAGCAACTTCCTTGTGTTTGCACGTGTTGTCTCCCACATAGGCTGAAATTTGCTCGTTAAAAGCGAATAGTGAGATAAAATATATACATTATCTGTTGCATAAACACACACAGGCATATATCTGTCAAATGCCTCCTGGACGCCAGCCCTTTGCCAGGTGCTCTGGCGGTATCTGGGGCCCGTGTAGTCTTTGCCTCGTCAGCATCTGCTGATAAGCCCCGGCCTGGGAGGGAGATGTCGGCCCGCGGGCCCTCTCCCTGGCCGCATCTGCCTCCTCCTCCCCAGCCAGGTGTCGGTGGCTGCCAAGCCCGTGTCCGCCTCCTGACCTTGGGAACACCCAGGTGGGGAGGAAGTGGGCAGCGCCTGCACCCCCAAGGCGTTGGCTCGCCGTCTGCTGCAGCAAGCTGGGTCCCAGGGCTGGAGGCACCTCATTAAACCCGCATCTCATGTAACTCTAGTCGGCCTTGGTACGGCACCGGCAGTCCATGTGAAATTAAAATTACCGAGGGGCCCAGCTCTCCTCCCCACCGTGGGTGGGCAGCCTTTATGCCGAGGCTGGGGCCGGAAGCCTGCGATCCTGGGAAGGATTTGGCCTTGATGATAAGGGGCTGGAGAATGTGCTCGAGCCTCCGTGTGGTCCGAGTCTCTTGTCTTGGCTTATCCCCTCCCCGTCTCCCCCCAAAACGCATTCCCATGGGGCTCAGGCCCTTTTGCAGTGCTGGGGGGGACAGGCGGGTGACAGGTGTTAGGAGTTTGCAGTTACTTGCAGAACTGCGGACGGAGGGACCTGGGGGTGTTGGGGGGGGCTGGAGGCCTGAGGGGAGCTCCAGAGGCTCCACGGAGCGGGGTGGCCTGAGTTTCAGCTGCAGGGAGGCTTTGCTCAAGGGGCGTCTTTGCGTTTTTCTTGCTCCCTGAAAGGCCATCCGCACCTCCGGAGGGGTGCCCTGGGAAGCCGTGCATGGAGAAGGTGCCTTCTCTGCTAGTCGGGTGGCCCATGGCCCTGCCTTGTTGGTCACTAAGCCTGTAGAGTTGTAACAAAACGTTTGAACATGGCTCCTGTGAGGCTAGGGGTGGCACAGGGGACCCCACCCCAGCCAGGGGGTGGCACCGGCCCATCAAGGAAAAAGGAGCCGCTGGAGCGCCCCCCCCGCCACGTCCCTGGCACCCCCAGGCAGCCGCTTGAGTGTGGAACCCAGGGCGGGGGAAGCGGGCAGCCCTACAGCCAGGCCTCGAGCCGCCTGAGGGCGACAGAGCAAGCCTCCCAGCCTCTCCTGCTCGGTCTGCAGAATGGCCGCCCAGACAGCTGGCCAGTGGGACTGGTTCTCGGGTGCAAGGGACCCAGTGCCTCCAGGGTCACCACGAAACCCGTGACTGCCTTTGATAGGTGGGGCTGGCACGCTGAGCTGCTGCCCCTTCCCCGCTCTCGTCTCGGGGCTGGGGGCTTCTGCGTCCCTCGGGGTCTTACAACTCACGGGGCATCATGGGAGTTCAGGGTGCTGGCCTGTTGGGAGAGGCTTTGGAGTGGGGACCCCAAAGCCCCAGTGACTTCAGGCAGGTGACCCCAGACCCATACAGGAAGCAGTGTCCAGCCTAGGGGCACTGTGGGTCTTCCTGGGCCCCCTCAGCCCCCTGGAACTTAGTACCCCTCCAGCAACTGTGGAAGGAGCAGGAGTCTTGTCCACCTGGAGTTTCCCATGTGGCACTTTGAGCGCCAGGCGGGTGCCATACTGGGCCTCAGCACTGGGCTGGGCTTCTGAGGTGGGATAGGCAGACCCTGGCCTCAGGGAGACAGCCAAGGGTGGTGGGCAGGTCCCCTGGGCTCGGATGAGTCCCACCCCCTCTGCGGGAGGGAGGGGAGGCCAGGAAGACACAGCTTGGGTCCAGCATGGCGGGGTGAAGGGCTTAGGGTGTATCATATGGGGTCAGGAGGGCAGTGTGGGGTTCCTGAGACAGGTCTGGGCAGGGCAGGACCTAGGCCCCTGCAGGGGTTGGAGGGTGGCATGCAGGCCCCAACAGGGTTGGTATTCCCCACCCCTCTGCATGGCGCCATCCTCCAGGCCTGCCCACCTTCCCACCCTCCCACCTCTCTCTTAGGGCCATCCCATACCACCCTGTCCTTTAGACCCTTCCACTGGCGTTTCCACAGGCCTGAGGGAGCTCTTCTCATTCCATCCTCCTCACTGCCCTAGGAGGTGGGTGCTGCCAGCACCCCCATTTTACACACAAAGACACTGAGGCCTGGAGGGTTGCACGGCCGATCCTGGTCACCACCCTGGGGGCTTGGTGATCTTGTATCTCGCTGTCCTGTTGGGGAGTGGGGCTTCCCCGGGCAGTGGGGCCACCCCTCCCTGTTCTCCTGGTGCCTGATGCAGGGCCTGGCCCACGGGCCACAGGGAGCAGGGGGCAGGCCCTTTCAGTGTCATGGGCTGCACATTCAGCGGGGCTCGGGGCCAAGGGGGAGCAGCTGAGCAGGAGGGGTCCCCATGGGTAAGGGAAGGCAGGTGGGGATCAGCTCCCCAGCGGGACCCCAGCAGACAGGACCCGCCCCTGCACAGGCCTCTCTGCCTCCTCCCAGCCTCTGTCCTCCTCCCGCCCCTCCGCAGCGCCGCACCGTGGCGCCTCCCCCGGGCTGGGGCAGCTCTGCTGGGGTGGGGGCTGGCGTTGTGCAGGCCAGGCAGCAAGCCTGCACTGAGGGCCCCAGCTGTGCCCAGCACATGTCACCGGGAGGCCCATGAGCCCTCACCACGGGCGCGCGGCTGGGAGCAGCTGGCCACAGGCAGGCCCCTGAACAAAGGGTGCTTTGAGGGGCCCGTGCCTGCTTCATGCTCTCTGGCCAGCTGACCCTCCCGGGAATGCCCAGACCCGCTCCTTCTGCGGCTTCCCGGGTCCCACGTGGAGGGGGACAGCTGGCTCTGGAGCCCCCAGCCAAGTTCTGTGCTGTGAGACCACAGCCCCCGTGGGGACGCCTCCTGGCCCAGAGCATGGTGGGCCCACAGGGTTTCCAGGCTTATGGGAGGAGGGCAAACCCCTGCCCCTGGTCACCCGAACCCCTGGCCCTGATGGGTAGCCTGGTGTGGCCCCCACGTCCACCCCTCCAGGTCTCCGGGCCCCCCTCTTGCCTGGTGAAGTTCCATTCACCGGGGAAGGCAGGGGCACCTTCTTGCCCAGGAGGCCTTCGAGACCACCAGGAGCTCCTAAAAAGGGTCCCCCAGGCTGTGTCCCAAGTCTGCCATGTCCGGCATCCACAGGGCCACCAGGGAGGCTGCCATGCCTTTTTTCCTTGACCCCGATTCCTGCTTTCAGTCAGCCCCGCCACCCCGCAAACCTCAGTGCTTACTCCTCTGCAGTTAATCTTCCACCCTCTTTAGAATTAATTTTTTATCATAAAGATAGTGGAGCAGTAACATCAGAGACCACTGGAATAATAACGATAAGGATCTAAGAGACTTATTTGTTGTTTAGGAAAAAAAACAGAAAAAATTTCTTCCACCCGACGTCAGGCTGAGCACAGCTAATCCCAGCACGTTAGCCTTCAGGCCATCTTGCTATCTGTCACATGGGAGCAATTCGCGGCAGGGCCGTGCCTAGCGCTTCTAAATCATGCGATGCCGCCAGCGCTGGCCCTGCAAACACATTGGGCTTTAGACGGTCTTCCCAGGATGAGGATTCGCTGGCTGATAAAAACACAACCGCAGATAAGACGGCCTTCTCGACCTTCACCCTTCCCTGTGAGCGATCTTTCCACAGAGAGTTACGAAATGTTTGAGTAATCGCCAACCTTTCCCCCTGTGCGCTCAGGGTAGAAAGCTCCCCAGATAAGCCCCCGCTTTTGCAAACCTTTGCCTTGACTCTTGGGGTTTGCAGATCTGCTCTTGCCCCACCGTTACCCCAGAACACCGAGTGCAGGCGCAGGACGCCGTGCCTGTGGGACCGGTGCCCCTTGTTTGTGACCCTGAGCTTTCTCTGGGTCGAGTTCGAGGAGGGTCCTAGCGTGTGTCTGCCAAACAGCAGGATTTGAGCATGGGGCGTGATGGTGCCACAGTGTCTCTGTGTCAGCATCCAGAGCCTTCCGTGGAGGGGCCACCGAGCTCTGTGCAGCGCTACGTGCACTCTGTCAGGCTGGCCGTGGACCCAGGCGACAGGGAATTCAGAGCCTGGCCCTTGCCTTCCCCCCATCCCCGTGCACTCCACCCCATGCCGTCCCCCCAGGAGAGCTGGCTGGGGCCCACGTGGCCTTTGAAGCCGCTACCTGTGCGCTCAATGCTGAGCTAACACTGGTGGGCGAGGGTTAGGAAGGAGATGCTCAAGGACAGCTGGGGGCGACTCTCCCACCACAGGCGGGGCGGGGCTGGCCCTGAAGGTCCAGGACAGAGGCCCGAGCGGAGAGCGCCCTGGCGCTTCTGCCACGTGCCCCACGACACTTGTTTGTATCATGGTAAAAGACACGTAACATAAAATTCACCATTTTCAGGTGGACAATTCAGTGACAATTAGTAATTCACATTGTGGTGCAGCCGTCACCTCTATCTCCTTCCAGAACTTTGTCGTCACCCAAAAAGGAAGTGCCATACCCGTCAGCAGTCACTCCCCATTCCTCCCTCCCACAGCCCCTGGCAACCACTAATCTGCTTTCTTTTTGTTAAAATTGTGGTAAAATACACAGAACTTAAAACTTACCATCTTAACCATTTTTGGGTGTACAGTTGGTGGCATTAAGCACGTTCACATTATTGTGCAACCATCACCACCATCCATTTTCAGAACTTTCCATCTTCCCAAACTGAAACTCTGTCCCCATTAACTAAACCCCCTCCCCTCCCCCAGCCCTGGGAAACCACCACGCTCCTTTCTGTCTCTATGAATTTGACTCCTCTGGTCCTGATAGAAATGGAATCCTACAGTATTTATTCTTTTGTGTCTGTCTGGCTTCTTTCCCTGAGCATGGTGTCCTTGAGGGGCATCTGTGCTGTAGCAGGTGTCAGGATTTCCTTCCTTTTTAAGGCTGCGTAATATTCTGCTGTGTGGATGGACCACATCCATCTGTTGATGGACACTTGAGTTGCTTCCACCTTGTGGCTGTTGTGAATCGAGCTGTTGTGAACATGGGCGGGCACGCATCTTTCAGTTCCTTTGAGGACACACCCAGAGGTGGGACTGCTGCATCAGCTGGCAGTTCCACGTTTACTTTGTCGAGGAACTTCCATACTGTTTTCCACAGCAGCTGCACCGTTTGACGTTCCCGCCAACAGTGCAGTTTCTCCCAGCCTCGCCAACACTTACTTTGTGTTTTGATGGGAGCCGCCCTGATGGGTGTGAGGTGGTGTTTCTCTGGAGCTGATCTGCGTTTTCCTCATGACGTTGAGGATGTTGGGCATCTTTTCATGGGCTTGTTGACCCTTTGTATGTCTTCTCTGGAAGAATACCTGTTCAAGTTCTTTACCCATTTTTTAATTGGGTTGTTTGTTAGGAACTCTGTCTTTAAAAATAATTCTAAATCATGCAAAGAACACTGCTGAGAGCCACCCGAGCGCCCACAAGTTGTAGGACACACAGGAGGAGCCCAGCGTCAGCCTGGACTAAAGCTCATGGAAGGACTCAGGCCTTTGGGTGGAGGGCTAGCTGGCTGCTTGGACCCTGGATGTCCCCGTCTCTACGTGTCTGACCAGCGTCTGGCAGGCGGTAAATGCTTGAGTTTGTACCCTAGTCTCAGTGCCCAGCCCGGCTCAGAAGTCCCTCATCCGTGAAGCTGGCTGCAGCCAGGAGGTGGCCTTGCTTTGTCTGAGGGACAGTGGCCAGGGCGGGAGGGGTCCCTTTGTCCATCTGGTTGACTGTGGTCTCAGCAGAGATCCCTGACGGCCCCTCTTCTTGCCTCTGCGTGGCAGACTCAGGGCCATGCGCCGTCCATGTTCCAGCCTCCCGGCCTGCATCCTTGACCCATGCACATACCAGCTGCGGTGCAGGCACCACGTGCTGCTCACCGAGAGGGGCCTCTGGGCTGTCTCCGTTATCAGTGGGGGAGCCAAGGAAGGTCCTTGGCCTCCACAGGTGTGGTGGGTGGTGGCTCCGCAGACGGGGTGGGGGTGCCTGAGCTGGGCTGAGAAGGGCGTGAGGCCCTCGAGGGGGCGGGTAGAGGGGAGGGAGCGGAAGAAGAATATCCCAGACACGGAACACTGAGGGGCAGCAGGGAAGGAACATCGGGGGGTGGTGCCTTGGGCCAGTAGGAAGCTCTCAGGGTGGGCTGGGTTGAGTCCATGGGAAGGGGCCTCAGACGGTGACCCTACTGTGTGGACAGTGGGGAGCCATGGGGTGGCTTGAGCAGGAGCGTGGGGGAGGTGGCGGCGGTTGGCAGTCTCTAGGGGGCTGTGATGCCCCTTTAGTTCGTTCAGGGCTTGCTCAGGGCCTGGTTTGCAAAGGCAGGTGAGCCTCGGACCTGTCCCTGTGGGGCAGAGAAAGCCCAGGGCGTGGAGGGCGGCTGGGGTCCCTCTTCCTGGGTCTGGACCACTGAGGCTGGAGGCTGGCCCTGCCGTTCCATGAGCCCACTTTGGACTGTGGATGTTGTCCCCTGAATCGGGGGTGGTGCCACAGGCTGGCTGAGGCCCTATCCCAGCTCCTCTCCCAGCCTCCACAAACGGACGGTCAAGCCCAGTCAATGCCCCCGTGGCAGCCCGCAGCCCGGGGTGGCCAAGGCCCCTCTTGTGAAAGAATTCTGCCGATTCAGAGCCTCAGGCCAGTCTGCCAGCCCTCCCGGGGCCCAGGTCGGTGGACAGATGGCTCCAAGAGATGGAGACAGGCCAGGCTGCCCGGGACATCTGCCCCCTCACAGTGCCTGGGCCACAGGGTCCCAACGAGCGGGGCCCAGTCTCAAAGTCCTCGCTGTGGCCTTGACTCAACTGCCATCCCGCCTAGTGCTCCAGGCTGACGGTGAAGAGATCATCTTATCTCCGAGCAAACATTCATTCGCCCGTCTCAGGCCTCGAGACGCTAACAGGGCATTTTCTTGCCCTTCCCAGTGTGCCCGCAGCGCCACCCCAATGAACGCAGCCCGGCCTGGGCCCGGGGCTCAGACGCGGGAGCACCCGCGTGGCCGGCGGGGCCTCGAGCTGCATTCCAGATCCAAACAATATTTGGGGATTTGCGTTGTTTTAAATTCTTCCTACACTTCAGCTGTCCAGAAGGGGCGTCCGCGGTCTCAAAGTGCCGGACCTGGGAGGACAGGGGTTGCTCTCAGCTCCCAGCCTGGTTCTCCTGAAGTGCGAGGCCAGGATAATTTGGGGGGACATGCAGCCATCAACAGCGGTCCCTACGAGTTATTATTTCTTGTAAGGTCTGTTAGAAGTAGCTTCAAACCTGCTTAGGACGCAGTTGAAGAAGGTATTTAAGTGATAAACAAAGGCACCGAAGGCAGAAAACAGCTGCTCAGTGATCTGTCAGCCCCATGGCGCCTGGGTCTCCAGAGCTGGGATGGAGGCTCCAGGGACTGCTCTGCGGGGGCTGCTCTTCATCCCCTTCGGGGCCACTAATGGTCAGATGACCCCTCCTCCATAAGGACACCAGCGCCCATGTCTCAGCTTCGGGGACCCGGAGGTTGGTGGCTCTGTGGCCCTTCTCATGATTGCCAAACCCTGGAAGCCAGCCCCTCCCCATCCCCGTCCTTTCACTGCTGGGACCTCCGCGCTCATCTGCTCGTCACACCTGCCGAGACGTGTCAGGGCCCGATTCTAGGGAAAACAAATGAACAGGACAAAGTCTTTGTTACCAGGGAGCTCTCAGCCTGCTTGGTGATCTGTTCATTCATTCATTCATTCATTTGGTAGATCCATATCGAGTGCCAACCAGGGCAGGCACAGTTCTGGGCCCAGGGCTCGGGGGCTCGGCAGATGAATGTGGCCCCTGCTCTGGTGGGCTCAGCCAGCCCCCAGCCAAGGCTGCTGCCCTCGGAGCTGAGGACAGAGGTAGGATCAGGACCCCGCGCTCCCCCTCCCCACGAGGCCACAGAGCCTGAGGTGTCCACACTCCCTTGCTCTCCTGCCGTCTCCCATGTGTCCCCAACCATGCACACCCCCCGCATGGATTCAGTGTTATGAACTGAGAGCTTTTTTGCAAAGGAAAGAGGTGAACTCTCCCACGTTTTCTCCCATTATCCGCTGAGCTTGCCCCAAACACAAGCTGGATGGTATAAGTATTATTTCATCCTAATTAAGGACACTTGGGAGCCAGCGAGCACCACCCTTCATGGTGGGCTCCCTGGAGGGCAGAGGTCAGGCATGGGAGCAGGGCCTGCCACTGTCACCCAGTGGAAGCAGAAGTCCCCTGCCAGGGCCAGGCTCCCGGGGGGAGGACAGGGCAGGGAGCTGGAAGCAGGCCTGATCGGCTTATTTCACTCAGTGTAATGTCCCCGAGGTTCGTCCACGGTGTAGCTTGTGGCAGAATCACCTTCCTTTACAAGACTCTGTAATATGCCGCTGAGTGGATGGACCACGTTCTGTTTTGGCTATTCAAAGTCCCTTAAATTCCATATGAATTTAAGATGGCTTTTTTCCTTTTTCTGCAAGAAACGTCATCCTGAGTTTAAGAGGAATTGCTTTGAGTCTTAGATCACTTTGGGTAGTGTTGACATCCGAACAACGCTGTCTTCCAAGCCATGAATATGGGATATGTTTCCATTGATTTGTCCTCTTTCATGTCTGTAAGCAACATTTTTCAGTTTTCATTGTACAAGTCTTTCACCTTCTTACTTAATTTATAAATATTTTATTCTTTTTGTTGCTAGTGTAAACAGAATTGTTTTTGTAATTTCTTTTTTTTTTTTTGAGGAAGACTGGCCCTGAGCCAACATCTGTGCCCATCTTCCTCTACTTTATATGTGGGACGCCTGCCACAGCATGGCTTGATGAGCGGTGCCATGTCCTCACCCAGGATCTGAACCAGCGGACCCTGGGCCGCAGAAGCGGAACGTGCGAACTTAATTGCTGCACCATGGGGCCGCCCCGGTTTTTGTGATTTCTTTTTCAGATTGTTTATTGTTTGTAGAAACAATGCGACTGATATAGAAATGCAACTTATTTTTGTGCATTGGCATTGTATCCTGCTTTGCTGAATTCATTTGTTAGATTGAACCGTTTTTTGTGGCATCTTTAGGGTTTTCTACACATAAGGTCATATCTTCTGTAAACAGAGATCATTTTACGTCTTCCTTTGCGATTTGGGTGCCTTTATTTCTCTTTATCGCCTAATTGCTCTGGCTAGAACCTCCAGTCCTATGTCAGATAGAAGTGGTGAGAGCCTTGTTCCTCAGAGGAGAAGCTTTCAGCCTTTCACCATTGATATGATGTTCACTGTGGGTTTTTCATATATGGCTTTTAATATGTGGAGGTAATTTCTTTCTATTCCTAATTTGTTTACTGGTCTTTTTTTTTTTTTTTTTATCATGAAAGGGTATTGAATTTTGTCAAATGCTTTTTCTGCATCGATTGAGATCATGTGGTTTTTTTCCTTCATTCTGTTAATGTGGTGTATTATACTGATTGATTTTTGTATGTTGAACCCTCTTTGCGTTCCGGGAATAAATCTCACTTGGTCATGGTGTATACTCCTTTTAAAATGGTGCTGAATTGAGTTTGCTAGTATCTTGTTGAGGACTTTTTTATTTTTTAAAGATTGGCACCTAAGCTCACAACTGTTGCCAATCTTTTTTTTTTTTCTGCTTTTTCTCCCCAAATCCCCCCAGTACATAGTTGTATATTTTTTTAGTTGTGGATACTAGTAGTTGTGGCATGTGGGACACTGTCTCAGCGTGGCCTGATGAGTGGTGCCATGTCTGCGCCTAGAATCCGAACCAGCGAAACCCTGGGCCACCGAAGTGAAGCGTGCGAACGCAACCACTCGGCCACGGGGCCAGCTCCAAGGATTTTTGCATCAATATTCATAATGGATACTGGTCTGTAGTTTTCTTTTCTTGTAGTGTCTTTGTCTGGCTTTGGTATCAGGGTCATGCTGGCCCCATAGAACGAGTTAGGAAATGTTCCCTCCTTTTCAATTTTTTGGGAAAGGTTTAAGAACGATTGGTATTGGTTCTTCTTTAAATGTTTGATAGAATTCACCAGTGAGGCCATTAGGTCCTGGGCTTTTCTTTGCTGGGAGATTTTTGATTACTGATTCAGTCTCTTTATTAGTTATGGGTCCATTCAGATTGTTTTTTTGGTTTTTTTGCTTGAGGAGGATTAGCCTGAGCTAACATCTGTGCTAATTTCCTCCACTTTATATGTGGGATGCTGCCCCAGCATAGCTGACGAGTAGTGTAGGTCCACACCTGGGATCTGAACCCACGAACTCGGGCTGCGTAACCACTGTGCCATAACCACTGGGCCAGCCCCCAGATTGTCTATTCCTTTATGATTTAGTCTTGGTAGGTTTTGTGTGTCTAAGATTTTGTCCATTTTGTCTCGGGTATCCAATTGGTTGGTGTACAGCACTTTCCTTTTGAATTAATTCTTACGCTATCCATCCTCATTGGCCCATCTACCCATCCCTTTCTTCCTCCGTCCCTCCATCTCTCCTTCCACCCACCTGCCTGTCCATCGTAAGCCAGGTGTTGGTCCTTGCTCTCTGGCTTCCCCTCACCTCCCCAGAGTGCCGTGACTATAGGCTCATCTGTGGAACAGTCTCTGCTGGAGGCCTGGGCCATGGAAAGGCCCTCTAGGGGGCATTATTTCACAGGTGACATTGTACCTGCCCTTCCCTTTAGGACTGTGACGCCCTCTGAGACCCTGCTTTCTCCTGTGACCCAGCTCCCCTGCCCCAGGGAGCTCTTGCGCCTGCGCCCCAGTGAAGGCTGCCAAGTGGTGGACACTGTGTCCCTGGTGGCATGGTGGCCATGTGAGGTGACAGAGAGATTGTCCATGAGGATAGATGTTCTCCAACCCCCTAATTGGGATGTATGGCCTGCACTCTGGGGACTCAGTGGTTTAAATGAGTGCTGGCTGGAGAACATGGGCTTCAGATGTCGTATTTCTTGGGGCCAGACGAGAGCACCAGACCCAGAGCTGCTCCTGAGCTCTGGCGTGGATGTCCCCTTGGGCATGGTCAAGCCCTGGTCTGAAGAGAAGCAGGCCTCACTGGTGTCCACCAGCAGGGGACCTGGGCTTGGGTCGCTGGCCTCTCCGGAGGGGCGATGCAGACCAAGACCCTGACCGGCTGCTCTCGCGACGTCTCTCAGCAGAGGCTCCACATTGGGGGCCTGCCCATTGGTGTAGCCCTGCCTGAACAGGTGTCACGGCTGGCCGCGTGGTGAGCTCGTGCCCCTTTGCCCCACAGGAGATCGTCCTGGTGGTGTTCTTTGGGACAGAGTACGCCGTCCGCCTCTGGTCAGCAGGCTGCCGCAGCAAGTACGTGGGCATCTGGGGGCGGCTGCGCTTTGCCCGGAAGCCCATTTCCATCATTGGTGAGTCATGCCTGCCCCCACGGAACCTTCACCCCGAGGTTCCCAGGCAAGGGCTGGCCCCATCCCCAGGAAGGGGGCTCCGTGGGGCGGGCGCCTATCATGAGCACCAGCAAGCAGGGTACCCGTGAGGAGGGAGAGACCCCCAGGCTACCCTGCCTATAATGGGGCAGGACCCCAAGGCCAGCAAGGTGACATCCCAAGTCCCCCAGCACGGGAGCCAGCCTCCACACCAGGGTCCCCTGTCCTCAGATGCTGATCACGGGCCGGGGTCTTGACTGTGCTTAGTACGGTGTGGGTGTCTGCTTCCCTCAGTGGCCTGTGAGCCGGGGCCAGGGGGGTGGGACCAGGTGGGCTCTGCATGTGCCCGAGACAGAGGGCTGAGTCTCCCCATCCGAGGTATCTCTGTCTCCCCTTTGTCAGGCCCTGTCCCGCCCAACTGCCAGGCTCCTTGCCCTGAGCCAGCTGCCTGGCTGGTGATGGTGGTGTCACACTGTCCCCCGTAGACCTCATTGTGGTTGTGGCCTCCATGGTTGTCCTCTGCGTGGGCTCCAAAGGGCAGGTGTTTGCCACCTCAGCCATCAGGTACAGCTGGGCTGCAGCTCTCCTGGCTGGGAGGGGAGAGAGCTTTGGGCTGGTGTGCTGGGGTGGGCGGCCGGCTTGGGGCCCCTGCTGAGTTAGGCTGCCTGGCTTCCAGACCCAGCATGAGCACTAGTTCATTTCCAGGATTCAGTCTGCTCTTCTGTAAACTGGGGTGATCCCGGGGCCTCCCCCAGAAGCAGTCTGCCCCTAGCCCTCAGCCTGTGCTTGAGGAAGGGGGTGAGGGGCGTTGGGGGTTGCACAATGGTGAGTGGGTAGGTTCGGAGCCAGGCTTTCAGGTGCCTGGGTGGAGTGGTCTGGACGGGGCATGGAGACTTCTCTTCCGCAGGGGCATCCGATTCCTTCAGATCCTGAGAATGCTGCATGTCGACCGCCAGGGAGGCACCTGGAGGCTGCTGGGCTCCGTGGTCTTCATCCACCGTCAGGTGGGTGGTCCGGGGGAGGTGCAGGGGCCTGGAATAGGGACAGACAGGGTGCAGTGCAGGGGCTCAGCTGAGCCCTAGTCCAAGCCAGGTGGGCCGTTCTGCCCATACCAATGGTGCCAGCATCCCTGGCCTGCCAGGCTAATGATGTTCCTTCAAGCTGGGGACAAGAGACTATGGGGCAAATGAAAAGACAGAAATGCAAGGTGGAAAAAGGTCCAGGAGGCTCAGAAATCTAGAACTGGGCAGATCAAGAATAGCCCCGGGGGGGGTGGAGGTGGCCCACCTGCTCCCCTCCACGAGGGCCTAGCCCTTCCTCCCACCACGGCTTTGCAGGACAGAGAGCCACAGCAGCAGAGCCTGTGGAGCCCAGACCGTCTGTCCAGGCCAGGGCTGGGGGCCCGCCTCACTCCTGGGGGGCAGGACCCAGCACTGGCCTTTTACAAGGGTTGTGAGAAATAGGTTATTTTGAAGTCTGATGTCTGCATGTAAAACATGCTGGAATTTACATAGAACTTTCTGGTAAATGTTGGAACTTGCTGCTGGGCAGGCCCCCGCTGCCTGTGACGTTGGCCCGGCATTTTCGCAGAGGCTCCTGGGTGCCCGGGAGCCCAGCTGACGGGCACCTTCTCTGCTCGCTCTGTTTCCAGGAGCTGATAACCACCTTGTACATCGGCTTCCTGGGCCTCATCTTCTCCTCGTACTTCGTGTACCTGGCCGAGAAGGACGCCGTGAACGAGTCGGGCCGTGTCGAGTTTGGCAGCTATGCAGATGCCCTTTGGTGGGGGGTGGTAAGTGGGGACTTTGGGCAGGGCTGTCCAGTGTGGGGGCAGCAGAGGGCAGGACGTTGCCCACGGGCTGTGGGGCTCTGGGTTCTGAAGATTTCGTGCCTCAACAGGGGCACTCCTTGCCCGAATGCTCGAAACCCCTCCTGCAGGCTTGGGGTTGAAGCTGGCGGTGGCCAGGTGTGGTGGGCCAGCGGCTAAGCACAGTGCCAGCACTCAGAAGGCCGTACCCTCGGTGGCCGCACACTTGGCGTCCTAACCTTTTTGTCTTTGGACCTGTGTTTGTGAGGGAAGTCAGAGGTGCTGGAGTGGGTGCGGGGCACTTGGAGCCTCAGCTCACGCTGGGTCCCAGCTCTGCCCACCCCGCCGGGGCCCGAGTCCTCCGCTACCTGTCCCCTCGCCTGCACCCTGGCCGTGAGGCCCCGGCCGCCCTTCGCCCTGGGTGCAGGTGTGGGACGGTGGGGTCAGATGTGTGCCCTGCATCTCTGAGGGCCTGTGCTGGCCCCACAGCTACCCCTGTGTCGAGGAGCTTGACATTATGTCTCAAACAAGGCACCCAGGACAGGTGGGAGGACCTCCGACGGAGGAGGTCTCCCACGTGGTGACATGAGCCAGGTCTGTGAATTTGGTAGCTGGCCCTGGGCAGCAGTAATGCCAGAGCGGGCTGTGCCCTGAGAGGCAAAGTAGTCCAGAAAAGTGTGGGTTCTGCCCCAGGGGCACAGGGGCTCCCCTGGCTGCGAAGATGGGACTCCTTGGGCGAGCTGAGGGCAGAGCCTGGCTGGTGTGCTCCCTCCCCCTCCACCAAGCACCCAGCTTCTGCTTGGAAGTGGCTGGGACCCAGGCTGGGTGGCTCTTAGCTCCCCTGAGCTGCCACTGTGCAGGAGTGGTGGATGGAAAGCAGAAGCAGATGATCCCGCAGAAGGTGAACACCACTCGGGTTTGCTGTGGTTGGTCCGGGGGCCTCAGCCAGCTGCAGGACGTCTGACTGCGTGCTACATGGGTGCCGCTGCCGGCGGGAACCTGGCGTCACTGGACTGTGGGCCCGCAGAGCAAGTTTTCAGGGCACCAAACCCGCCACTCACATCTCCGACCTCACGGAGAGGAGGCAGATCCTGGGAATTATCTGCAGGGTGGCCGGCAGCTTACCACCCACAGGGATGGGGAACAGCAAGTGCAGGGCCCTGAGGCAGCCTGGGACGGCTGCTCGCTGTAGGGGAAGGCAGGGGTGTGGGCTGTCTCTGGGGCACAGCCAGGCCCCGGAACTCCCCGGCTGTCCCGTGGGGCACACGCAGCATACCTCCTCCAACATGCTCTCGGGGTGCAAGGAGCTAGTGCCCCAGGACGCTCTAGAACTGAGCCTGGAGTGGTGGCGTGGGTGACAACAGGGGGACGCTGGCCCTGGTTACAAGCTGCGCAAGGCCGAGGGGGAGTCCCTTTGAGCTGGGGGCAGGCTGGCTGATGTCTAGGCTCACTCCGGCTGGGGCAGGAGAGGGTTGCAGCCTGCATGAAGTAGCGCCGAGGCCTTGGGGGCAGTGCAGGGTGGAAGGGGCACTGGGTCGGGGACAACGGCTATGCCAGGCCCTAGCTGTATCTGTCCCCAATGTGTTCCCTTCCAGAAGGGGCAGGCCAGGCTCTCTCCTGGGGCTCCCCGCCCTCCTCCAGGAGGGAGGCCCATCCCCACTTTTTTCGGCGGGGCGGTTGTCACTCTGTGGCTCCCTGGGCAGGTACATGCCCCTGCCGTTTCTTCGTCCCCACCCCTGTGAGGCCAGGCATGCAGGGGGGTTCTTGATGTTGGCCGAGTCAGCGTGTTTTCTGGAAGCTTCCAACATGCTAGGCTGCTCAGGGAAGGCAAAGACTAAGCTCCTGGGTTGGGGAAGGCCCAGGTTCCAGCTCTGTCTGCCCGCCTGCCCTCCTGCAGGCTTGTGCCCCGCAGCCCAGGCGTGGCAGGCCCCAGCAGGTTTGGGTGGGCGGGCTCAGTCCCCGGCAGGGAGCTTGCCCGTGGTTGGCGGAGGGGTCCCGTCCTAGCGACAGGCAGGGCCCATGTAGGAACAGGCTACCCAGAGCCGGGAGGGTTCCCAGGGACCCGCCGCGCCGCAGGAGGCGCGTGGGGCACTGCCCGCCACGGCGCTGATAAGCGGGCTCAGCCGGCGCTGCCCTCCCTGCCTCGGGCGCCCGGGGCTGCGGGCGCGGGCTGCTCCCCGCCCCCGGCTGCGGCCGGGGCGCTCCCACTCCCACACCTGTGCAAACATCCGCCCGCCGGCCGGGAAAACGGCCCCTTTGTGCCCAGCTTGGCACGGGTGCCCCGGCCCGCGCCGTCAGCTGCAGCCCCAGCCTCGGCCACCACGGGCCCTGGCCTGGCCATTGTTCCTGCCAGGCCCTGCGCCCCTGGGCCGCCTGGGCCCCCGCTGCCGGGGCTCCGGGGCAAACGGCTCCCATTCATAGCAGCGGCTGCCCCTGCAGCTGTCCGGGCGGGAGCAGCCCGAGCCTTGAGTTATGGGCTGTGTTCCTGGCGCGTCTCGGACAAACAGAGCCCAAGAAACGCAAGCCGGGGCGGCCCCGATCGGGGCTTCGGGCCAGTTTGCCAATTGCAACTGCACCCCGGCAGTTGTTCTGTCTCCTCTGTCCTGGCTTCCTTCACCCCAAGGAGGAGTGACGCCACCCCCCCTACCCGACACTGTCCACGGCTCCCCGGCCTCGGCAGGCCGAGGAGGAGGTCTGCTCAATGAGGGGTGCTGCCAGAGGGCACCTAACGGGAGCGAGGGCTGGAAGCTGGGCCATATCTGATCTCTGCTGGGTCTGCACACCTCCCCAGGCCTGGGCTAGGGGCCGGCCAGGAGCCAGCCCAGCTTCTCAGAGATGCGTGGGATGGACCCTAAAATAGAGCGTCTGGGCGGCTGGGGTGTGGGAAGTGCCGTCCACTGGGTTTCCTTTGGAGAGCGGTGGCGAATCCTGCTGGGGAGCCGCCATGTGGAGACGCTCTCGAGCCCCTTGGGCTGTGGGTGCCATGGGGGTGGCCCCAGGTGTCCTCAGCATCTGGGCTCAGCCGGTGGGTGTCTGTTGTGTGAATGAATGAGTGAGTTGATGTGCGTAGAACGGTTCTGTCCATGGCACCCGGGACAGTGGGTGTTGGGGTCTCCTGGGGCTGATGCAATGAAGTCCCACAGACTAGGGGGCTTTAAACAACAGGAACGTATTCTCTGCCAGTTCTGGAGGACAGTCTGAAATCGAGGTGTCGCAGGCCCACACTCCCTCTGGAGGCTCCAGGGGATGATACTTCCTGCCTCTTCCGGCTTCTGGGGGCTCCAGGCGTTCCTGGGCTTGTGGCCACATCTTCTGTCTCTTATAAGGACATTTGTCGTTGGATTTAGGGCCCAGCTGGGTAACCCCGGATGATCTCAACTCGAGTTCCTTAACTTAATCACCTCCACAGAGGCCCTATTTGCAAACAAGCTTGTATTCTGAGGGTCCAGGTGGACAAGAATTTCGGGGGGATGCCATTCAGCCCAGGACGGTGGGTGGCCCGGGTGGACTTCATGAGAAGGTCCCTCCCTCACAGCCTCAGTTTCCACTCTGTCCAGCAAAGGTGCCAGGTCAGCGGCTGATGTCCCCCCACCCCGGGTGGGGACGCCTGATTCGGGTGCGAGGTCTCCCTGCTCCCCCACATGTGGCGCCCCACACCTGGCTGCTGAGGTGTTTGGGGAGGATTTAAGACTTTTTTCTTTGCCCTTGGAACAAACTGCGTTTGTTTGTATGAAAGTCGGAGTGGAGGGAAAGGCAGTTTTGCACACACGGGCTCCTCTGTTTAGCGCCCGGGGGTCTCTCAAATCAGAAGCCTGCCCGGCTCTGTTTACCCCTGCGTCTAAATTTAGAATTGAGAGTGAAAGGCTGGGAGCCGGCTCTGCGTCTCAGCCACCATCTAAAATAGAGTCTGACTCCTGTCCCCTCTCTCCCTAGCCGTCGGCTCCAGAGGGTCCTGGCTTCCCAGGCTGTACGGCATCCTGGCAGGAGGAAGCCAGAGGGGTCTAGGGGCTGAGTGGGGCCTGGGTGAGGACAGGGCCTCCCAGACATTCCTATGTAAGCCCTGGTGGCACCGCCAAGTGGGTAGGGCCAGTGTCAGGACCTCGTCTGAAGCTGGGGAAACTGAGGCTGTGTGGGCCTGGGCATGGTGGGCCAGCCCCCCAGCACCCAGACCCTACCCGTTCCAGGGCTCTTTCTCTGCCGGGAGCTCCTACAAGGCCTGGGAGTGCTGGGCAGCAGAGAACAGAGGGTCTGCTTGTCCCCAGGCCACTACCCACCCCAGTATGATCCTTCCTCTGTAGACTATAGTGTATGGCGTGAGAAATGCAGGCTCTGGGAGCCCAGCCAGAGAAAGGCCTTTACAGCTGGGTTTTGCAGGATGAGTAGGAGTCCACAAAGCAGGTCCATCTCTCTGTACTTACTGCCCACTGACCGACACCTGGGGGGATTTCTTACATGGCCAAGGCAGGCCCCGTGAGGGTGGTGTACAGAATTGGTTTCCTCTGGGGTGGAGTTCAGCTCATGTCAGCAAGGGTAAGAACTTTCCAGCTTCATCCTGAGGGGAAGAAACATGGTCAGCATCAGGAAACAGTGAAACAGGAGGCAGTGGGGTAATGTAGTGGTCAGGAGCTGGGGGTTGGAGTCAGACGTGGTACTGCATCCCAGCTTCACCACCGACCAGCTAGCTATGTGGCCCTGGGCAGGTTACCCAACATCTCTGGGCTCATCTGTAAAATGGGTGTGAGTACCTACTTCCATGATTGTTGGAGAGTTGTCTGTGAGAACACAGAAAGCCTTGGGCGCCAGGCACCCAGAGAGGACGAGGACAAAGTAAAGGCTGTAGTAAATTTTAGAGGGCCGCTACCAGCCGTGGTTCTCTTGGTGCTCCCCAAAGCTAGACCCCAGGTGATGACTCTACAGCAAGCTAATTCACACTCAAGTGTTTATGGCTGCCATGATCCAATCACACTCGTTAGGCCTGCTAGTCTTGAGGGTCCTGTTCTGCCCCTGCCTCCCCACCCGCCCCAACCTGCCTGCAGCACTTTCCTCACAGAGCGGCCCCTCCAGCGTCCCAGGGACCTTGTGTGTCTGATTCCCTTTCCCAGGGCCTGGGCAAGGCTGGCAGCAGGGCAGGGGCTCATGAATGAATGACAGAGCAGGTCAGTGAGGCAGAGATGGGGAGGGCAGACCACGGAGTCAGCTTCCTGGGGTGCAAAGACAGCTGCACCACCACACTGGCTCTGGGGCCAGGGCAGAGCGTATGACTGCTCTGTGCCTCAGTTTCCCCATCTGTACAATGGGAGAGACAACAGGTCAACCTCCTAGGGCCACTGTGGGGCTCACTGAGTGGGCCGTGATCCCGGGAAGGCAGCGGCTGTTTCTGTTGCCGTGAAGACGTTCCTTGGACGCCGCGGGCCTCTTGGCGAGGCTGGCTCTTGGTACGAGGGCACATTTCTTTACTTTTGGATGTGATGTCAGGCATGTCGCTGCAGGCTGCTCTGCATGGCACTAGGGTACAGCAGGGGTTGGGCAGTCCTGGTCTTGTGCTCTCAGAGTCACAGACGGGGTCTGCACACAGAGATTTGCTGGGTCCGTGGAGGACCTCCTCTGCCCGCCCTGGGAATCCAGGAGGGCCTCCTGAGGAGGAGATATCTGAACTGAGCTCTCAAGGCAGAGTCGCCTGGGCATCCAACATGTGGGACCTTGAGCCTGGCCATTCTGCGGGGTAGACGTGGCCTGGCCGGCACCCAGGGTGTCCGCGGCGTCATGTCAGCCTCTGTCTGGGGCTCCCGCTCAGGAGGAGGGGTGAGGGAGGTCCTGACCCCGCCCAGTGGTTCTGCAGGACGACCCTGGGCACGGCCCTTCTCATCAGTCCTTGTGGTCCGTATCCCCGTGTAGGGGTGCTGGGGCCTGTGAGCCACGCTGAGCGGGGCCACGGTACTCAACCGGGCCCAGGATCCAAGGTTGCTGTGAGGGAGAAGATAAACTCAAGGGACGAGAAGCCCCGGGCCAGCACGGATCTGTGTTCATCTATTTCCTTTTTCCTGCTGAAAGGAAGTGGGTTTATTTTGGGGTCTGGGGTGGCTTTTGTTTTTGCTCGTAGTTTGCAAGCTGGCCTGGGCTGCTCCCTCGGCCCCTGCGGACTGGCGTCTGCCCCCTTCACGGCCAATTTCCACCAGACGGGCAGGGGTCTCCTGGGGCAGCCCCACGACAAGCCGGGGCTGGGCGTCCCCTGGGCACAAGAGCCCAGGACCGCTGCTCCCCCTTTGCTGCCCTGAGACAGCCCTGCCTCTCACCAGCCTGCCCCCCTGTCCACGCTTCTCCTCCCCAAGGCTGCCCTCTCCCTGGCTCTGTCCTTGCAGCCTCCTCCGGGCAGGTCGGTGGCCGGAGGCTGCGCAAGGCCTGGGCCTGTGACAGGGCAGCAGCCTCCAGCCTCAGGCTTCTTCTGCAGGCCTCCTGACGTCATGGCATGGCATGACCTGTGGGGTCATGTGGGCCTTGGTTCAGTGCCAGCTCGGTCACTTACCAGTGGGGAGATCTCAGGCACAGTGACTGACCCCCAGCCTCAGTTTTCCCCTCTGTAAGATGGTGCCTAACGCATAGCATCATCTCAAGTTTGCCCATCAGAGGTGCCACCTGTGATGTGAGCCCCTAAGTGTCTGCGTTGGCGTCGTCCTCTTGCCCTTTCCCTCTGGATGGACAACCATGACATCTCCAGGTGGGCCTGGTCTGGGGTGGCCGCAGGCTGACGGCCTCCACAGTGGAGGTGGGGTTTCCGGGCAGGCCCTCATCTCCCTTGAAGGGAAGGCTGTTTACAAAGGAGAGAATAAAATGGTGCCAGTGCCAGCTTTTCAGGACAGAACGTGTGTGTGGGGGAACTGGAAGGTTCTCTCCTGCCTCCTGTCCTCAAAATGTGAGTGAAGACACAAAGGAGAGACACAAACAGTGCAGGACATACTCCAGCTCCCACTCCCGGGAGGACAAGGATGGCCTGGCTGCCCCCACCCCCTCGCCCGCCTCCATGGTCCTGTCATGGGCAGGATGCCATCCATGGGTTCACGTGAGCCAGCCCGTGTGCGCCATGGCCCGGGCGGCACCGGGCGGGGGGAGTGTGTGCTGCAGCGGCTGGGTTGTGTCTCCCCGAGTCTGTGGGCCTGGGGGACGGACGTGCAGATCTGCATTCTGGATGGCCCGCCGTCGAGGGCAAGTTCCGAGCACAGCAGCTATAAAACGGCCCATTCCTGAGCTGCTTGTGTCTGTGAATTCAGGAAAAACAAACAGCTCTGCGGGGATGGGCCGTTTCCTCAAAGAGCTGAAAGGATGTCGTTAACTTGACAAAGAGGGTCTGTGACAGGGTCTGAGAGGGGAGGCTGAGGTCCCCAGCTCTGGGCTTTAGCCCTCCACGGAGGGGGTGGGGGACACCTGGCCCGGGACTCCCCCACTTCTGCCCACCGCCCGGCCAGCAGGCAGTGCCAGCACCTCCTGGGCAGCGTGGGACCAGGCATGGGGGCCAGGGGACGCGGATGGGGGTCCAGCCCTCCAGGGCTCTTGTCTGCTGGGGAAGATGGGCGCAGGCTCCATTCTGCCCTTGAGGCCTTCCATGCGAGCCCCTTCCCTCCCCCACCTACATCCGGTTCCCAGTCATCGTGGGGGTTTTTTTGCATTAATTTTGGTAATTTAAAATGTTACGTTACATGTTATTTGTCTTGAGGCCTGAGTTTCAGGCGCCCCTTAAACTCTCCCCCCGTGGGAGCGCCTCCTGCGCCTCCCTGGTTGCACGTCTCGGAGGCCACCCTGCCTCTCACTCCCCGCGTGGCGCCATCCTTGAACTTGTGGGTCTCGGGACCCCTTTGCACTCTTAACAATTATTGAAGACCCCAGAGAGCTTTTGTTTATGTGGGTTATAACTATTGATACCACATTAGAAAATAAAACTGAGAAATTTTAAAAAGGTTTCTATATTCATTCATTAA
Organism: Equus caballus; assembly: GCF_041296265.1. Classification (NCBI taxonomy): domain Eukaryota; kingdom Metazoa; phylum Chordata; class Mammalia; order Perissodactyla; family Equidae; genus Equus; species Equus caballus. Next base: position 48,083,958 of record NC_091695.1, read on the forward strand.
AATAATAGGAAACCCATCATATGATTACGTAAATAAAATAATTTTATGAAAGACGACTGTGCTTTCCACGAGCGGGCTGGGTGTGGTGTCTCGGATGCCCCGCCCCGCTGGCGGCTCCCTCTGCCTTGGTTCCATGCACCCGGGCCTCACGTGTGGGGTGCAGGCCCTCTGGGGGCTCTGGGCTCCTCAGGCCCCTTTGTCTGCCAGCCTGCCAGCAGCCTTGCCCATGGCCCCTGCTGCACCCTGCAGGTGCCTAGGCCGTGGTCCGGGGTGCATGCCTGTGTGTGTGTGTAAGCTGTTGGGCCTAAGCGTGCCCAGAGAGTTGGGCTTGACGAGTGTGCCAGCCCCCCTTCATGTGACCTTGTTGTGCTGTGTGTGTTTGAGATGCATGTGATTGTGTGTGCCACGCTGCTGCCTGAGCACATCAGGCTGTTGCGTGTCTTAGCGGGCGTGTGTGAAGCACGTTTGTGAGTGTGCGCCCACGTGCACAGGCTCGGGGATCCCTTTAAAGGGCCCAGTAGTAGGAGGCCCGGTGCCCTCAGCATCTGTCTGTGGGATGTGTGTTTGAGGGACACTGACATGGCAGGTAAATGCTCCATGGGGGCACTTGTGGGAGATGGCTCTCAGAAGCAGGGGGACCATAAACAGACGCACGGTCAGGCTGGGGGGCTCAGCAGCAGCCAGCCTGTAATGTCCCCGCTCATGGGAGCTCACCACGTGGCCGTACCTCCCCACGAAGTGACTTGCCCTTGGTGTAACTCAGTCTTCTGCGCCACGCCCCTTCCTGCTGCCTGGCTCCTCCATGGCTCCCGTTTCCCGCAGGCCTTTCCTGGGTGGCTCAAGTGATTCTGATTCGTGTGTGCCTGTCTGTCTCTGTCCATGTGCACATGTGTGTGTCCCTGCCCAGCTGTGGCCACTGGGCTTCTCTGCTCCCTCCCTCCACCCTCAGTGGCTGGTGGAGAGCTCAGGGAGGCCCGAGGACCCAGGGCTCTGGGGGGCTGGGGTGAGCGGGTGGTCACCACTGTAGAACTCACTGTTTCCTGTCTGGGCCTTGTCTTCGGTCAGAGTCTGTCAAATGGCCTCCCCACGCCCTGTGCCGGCCTCATGGGGCAAGGGACGGAATGGGGGCACCGTACAGATCTTCCTGGGCCTGCCAGAGGCAGTTCTTAGCCAGGACTGGAGGCCCTGGAGAGGAGAAGCTGGGCTGGCAAGCCCATGGGGCAGGCGGGTGCCAGCCAGGCTGCCTGCTCACAGGACCACCGTGACTGCTGCCTTGGTGTGTGGGTGTGAGTGTGTGACAGGATAAGCTATGACTCTGGGCCACCCCAGGTCCCCTTGCCAGGCTCGGAGCTGGCACCTTGAACACCCTGCAGGCAGCCCCACAGCCCAGACTCTGGGGCATTTGCAGCCGGCAGAGGCCCCAGAGAGCAAACCTCAGATGCCAGTAGGAAGCGAGCCTGGGGTGGGCATGGGGGCGGGGTGGGAGCAGCCCCTCACTCCCATTGTCCCACCACACCCTGGATGGACACCTCCCCCACCGAGAAGAAGGATCGAGCTGCGTCTGGTTCTCTCAGAAAAAAAAGGACAAATGAAACATCTGGTGCCCGGGGTGGCGCCAGGAAGTGGCATGTCATCCCCATCCTGGCATTTTGTTGAGGACCAGCCTCAGTGGGAGCTTCCGGCCTTCTGAGGGCTGGTGCAGAGCGATGTCGGTGGCCTGGGTGGTGGACCTCCTCGGGGATGGGGCAGGCGGGTGGAGCAGGGAGGCCACGCCTGGCCTTCCCGTGGGGTGGGCCTCTTGGCCTGCTTGTCTGGCTGGCGGGCCCTGGTCCTCCAGTGGTGCTGAGCTCCTGTGCACAGCCCGGTGGACTTGCTTCCTTTGCAGTGTTAAGTTTGGGAGACACAAGTGTCCGCTGCTCTGGCACTGGTCCTCTGGCCAAGCCACGTGGCCGTCTGGTGATGAGATGTCTCCCTGGCCACCGTTCACAAGGTGGCAGGTCTTGAGTGGAGGTGGGTTCGGGCTGGACAGATGCTCATCCTGAGTTTCTGGGGCCTTGACTGCTGACTGCTGCCCCTCTTCCTTGCAGGTCACTGTCACCACCATTGGCTATGGAGACAAAGTGCCCCAGACGTGGGTCGGGAAGACCATTGCCTCCTGCTTCTCCGTCTTCGCTATCTCCTTCTTCGCACTCCCGGCGGTAGGTGCTCCATGTTGCGTGGCGTCTCCACCGCTCTCTGGCTTTCCTCTACACTCTGGGGCTGGCTGGGGGTCCCCTGGTGAGCAGACTCACTCATGGCGCGGCACATTCAGAACCCAGCTCACCTGCCACAGGGCCTCTGGAAGCCACCTGCCCTCGTGTTCCCAGCCCCCAGTGGGGTCCTTTGTAGCAAGTGTAGGAAGCGGCCTAGCATGGTTTGATGGTGATCGCTGGGCCTTTCGTGGCAGACGGTGGGGTGCAGCCTAGCTTATTTGGTCCCTGAGGGTAGGGAGGAGGTGCCAATGTGGCTTCAACATGACCGCGGAGGTGGGGTCCATGTGCCTGGTGAGGGAGGGAGCTGTCCTATGCTGTTGCCTGGGAGGGGCTTCGATCCACGTCCTTTCCAGAAATCATAGACTGTGAGCGTTAGAATCTTCTAGTTCACTATGTATGTATGTCGGCATGTGTGTTATGCGTGTATATGTGTGGTATGTGCATAGTATGTGCATGTGTGTTATAGACCACATAGTGTGTGTATGTGTGTGCATGTGTATGTGTGTATATGTGTCACATAGGTATACATGGGGCGTGTATTTGCATATGTATGTGTGTCTATAGATCATGGATGTGTATATGTGCTGTCTCTGTGCAGTACATGTATGGCATATGTGTATTATGTATGTCTAGGCATGTGTGTGCTGTCCAGTATATGTGTGTAGTGTATGTGCATGTGTAAATACATCACGTAGGATGGTATGTGTGTGTATATGCACATGCATGTGCAAGTGTAGGTATATGACTTGATCTCCTCTGCAGGTGGGGAGCTCCCTCCCCAATGAGCTAGTCCTCTTTATCACAGGGGCAATCCTGAGGTGGCAGCAGCAGCCCCCTTGGATGGGGCTGCCTTCTGCCCAGGCAGACTGACTGAGCCAGAGGTGCCAGCCTCGTTTGTGGGGCCTGCGGTGCCAAGCAGGCCGGGCCTCCCCAAGCCAGTGACCCAGTGTCCACCCTGTCTCCCCAGCTCCTGCGTTCTACAGGCCAGGCCCGACCAGTGGTCACCTGTGTGACCCGAGCCCTGGTTTCTGTCCCTTCCTAGGGGATCCTCGGCTCGGGCTTTGCCCTGAAGGTGCAGCAGAAACAGAGGCAGAAACACTTCAACCGGCAGATTCCGGCGGCAGCCTCGCTCATTCAGGTGACCCACCGCGGCGGCCTTGTTGCTGTCCTCTCACATCACCATCGTGTTGCCTTGTGTCCGTCTGGGCAAATACAAGCTAGCGTCCATTCTGGCAGTCAGGAACCCCTCTCCGCCCTGAAGTGACCGACCCATGAAGCTCCCGAGACCGTGTGCTCAGATCTCTCCAGAACATGGAAGAGCCACATTCGCAGCACAGACGTGCTCACCTGTCGTAACTTCTGCTGCCGGGAACCATCCAGCAATGCTGGTAGGGTGGGCCCAGAAGTCGGGGGAGTCCGCCGCCATCCACTGCAGCTCCCACTGAGGGTCACATTCTGCAGGCTGGGCTGGGGGACAAGGAGGTGGCCTGGCCGGTGCTGGATTTGGTGTGGCTGGTTCTTTGGGCCCCTCACCTCCTGGCTGCAGAGGCCAGCCTTGGTGTCATTTCTCTCCCTCATCTTCTTCCTCTTTCTATGGCCGCCCCTGCTCTGCATGGGGGCAGGTCTGGAAGGGAGGAGTAAAGGGTCCCCCCGTGGTCAGGGCCCTGCCTGTGCAGCCTCAGTGTCTTCTGGGCCACTCCCAGCACCCACGGGGCTCAATGCTCTTGGGTGACGGGAGGTGAGGACCAGCGATCTGACAGCACGGGCCGCACTCTGCATTCACAGTGCCCGCTTAGCTTGCAGAAGACCCAGCTGCTGCCCCTACAGGGCCCGTGGCTCAGTGTGCCAGGCCTTCAGTGGTGGGCAAGGGGCTCCATGTGCCCTGAGGCCTCTCATTGCCTGGTGAGGAGCCAGGCAAGTCAGCTTCTCACTCCCCTCACCCCAAGGTTGCTGTAAGGAAACCTTCCCAGAGGCTCCCGGGCTGGGGGGCCTGAGGAGGCAAAGCCTGAGAGCAGTGGGGAAAGGAAGGTTCTGGAGATGGGCGAGGAGGCAGGTGGCCCTGAGCCCCCAGACACTCAGCTCTGGTCTGTGACCCCAGGCTCCTAAAACACACCAGAGAACTGGGCAGCCCTTTTAATGCAAACGAAGACTAACGCACAAGACCCATTTGAAAATCTTGTCTCTGAGAGTCTTAGTCGCTGGCCCCTGCAGGGGCTAAGTGGGCCCAGGGCCTGCCTGAGGAGCAGGCGGGCAGGGGCTTCTGGAGCATGGGCGTCGTCATGTATCTGGCCATGGATGTGGGGCCCTCTGCCTAGCGGGGCAGCAGCAGCGCACATGTGGCCCCCGCCCCGCACACCCAGAGCTGAATGCCCCCCGGGGGCCTCCGGCAGGGCCCCAATGAGGGGTGGGCAGCTGTCCGTTGTTCAGCCTAAGAGCCGTGGCTCAGCCCAGGTCTCTGCTCGCTCCTCTGAAGCCCTTCCGGAACCCACCGTCTGGGGCCTGGACATTATACCTGGACGGGAAGGAAATAAAAGTGGCCATAAAGCTGAGGGGCCGGGCCCCTCTCAGGCCCAGTTTTATGACCCCACAGTTTCTCCTTTCGGGGAGACCATAAATCAGGCCCGTAAAACCGGCCCAGCCTGCCGTGGGCAGACCGCCTGCAGGACGGGAACATGGGTGGCTGTCCTGAGGAGCCCTGGGCTGCTCCCAGGAATCGCACACCTCGGGAATGAGCATCTCTTAGAAGGCAGGTTTACCGGTGAGTTCAGGGGGTGCAGATGCACCCACGGCAGAACGACTGGAGCTGGGGCCTAGGGCAGCGCACATGGTGTGAACCAAGGCAGGAAGCACGAGGCAGCCAGGCGATGTCGTGTTTGTGGGCAGGACATGCACAGGCTGCTTGGGACCATGGGATGTGGAGGCAGCTTGGCATGGATGTGGCAGTGGGCCTGTGGCCCTTTCCTGATTGTCCTGGGTGCATGTGAGGGCTACACATGCCCCCCACTGGCTGCCATGTCTTCCTGGGTTCCCATCACAAGGGTGAGATGACTGACCCCAGGAACCCTGCCAGCGTGCCAGCACAGTCCCTACCTCGTCCTTCTCAGACTCCCATGGCCGCCAGCAGTGACAAGACCCCCAGGATGTATCCTCATACGAAGCTCCTGGCACCCCCTACTGTCCCATCTCTGCCCACCTAGATGTGGCACGGCCTCCCCTCAGGTCCCCTGCCGATGGCATCTCCTCCTCTGGGTCATCCCCTGCATGGTAGTCACCTCTAGAATGGACCCATATGCCATCTGGAGGCTCCTCCCAACTGCAGGATGGTGCTGGGACCCGTGGGCCCTGCCTTGTGTCTCTGAGAGGGGCCTTGCTTCCTGGCCATTCAGTCTCTCCTCCCACGAGCCCCAGGGGCCCTGCTCCTCACACTCTGCCTGGTCGCGCCCCCCCAACCTCTTTGCTGCAGCCCGTCCTCACTGGATGGACCCCCGCTGTCCAGTTCTGCACCTGCCTGTGCACTTGCTGTGCATGCCTGGAAAGGAGGCAGACAACTAGGCATCTCCAGGGCCTGATGCGGGGCCGGACTGCAGGAGGGCCCGGTGGGTGGAGGTGGCGGCAGATGGATTGCAGTTCACAGGGGAAGGCCTCTGTGGTGTCTGAGCTGCAAGTAACAGTCAGTGTGTCAGGCCATGAGCTGCCTGACATAGGAAGGGGCCAAGCCAGGCTGTCTAGGGCATGAATAGGCTCTGGGAGGTGAGGGGCCATGCCCTGAGCCTGGGGAGAGGCGGGGCTGGCACACAGGATGCCTGGCTGTCCTGCCAGGAGGGATGCACAGGCAGGATTCGGGGTGGGCTGCAGCTTCTCTGCCTGAGGCCCCGTCCGGCGCTCAGCAGGGGACAGCCTCTCCCTTCTACTGGTTTCAGACGGCGTGGAGGTGCTACGCAGCTGAGAATCCCGACTCCTCCACCTGGAAGATCTACGTGCGGAAGCCCTCCCGGAGCCACGCTCTGCTCTCCCCCAGCCCCAAGCCCAAGAAGTCTGCCATGGTAACCAGCCCCCACCTGCCACCAGAACGGGGGCACTCACTAGTGGGTGGGGAGGCCGTGGGAGCCACAGCTCCTGGCTAGGACTTGACCCTGGTGTTTCAGCTCAGTGTAGCCCACAGTGGACGTCAGCACCATTCCAGTCACTGAGGGTGTACACCCTGTGCTGGGCCCCCGCCATGCCAGTGTCCCCAGGCTCCGGAGCATGTGGGACTGGCTGCTCCAAGGCCAGGGCTTTGGGAGGTCCAGAGGGAGCCCCCAGGAATGGGACAGGCTGGATTCTGGCCAGCTGCTGGAGAGAAGGCTCTTGAGAGGGCCTTGATGTTGGGCTTTCCGTGCTGGGTATGGCGGGCGGCAGGGGACAGAGGTGGCATCCCAGCTCCAGGAAGAGGGTTTTGAGGTCACAGTGCAGGGGAGTTCCAGCAGGCTTGAGGCGAGAGTGTCTGGATTTGACTGGAGTAGTGAATGAAGGATGAGGTCGGCTGGCAGCTTCTGCCCGTTTCTGGCTGCCTCTGTAGGCTTTGAACCCACTGTTCCCTATGCTCGAATATTCTCCCAGATTCCCACATGGCCTGCTCCCTCACCTCCTTCAAGTCTTCTCCTCGAAGAAGTCTTTGCTGGCCCCCATTGATCCTCTCATCACAGGCTCTGACCCCCTGCTGGCCACAGCCTTTGTCACCACCTGCCCCGGTGTGTTCTTATATATTTACGTTTGCCAGTTTCCTGCCACCTGCCCATGTTGGCCATGAACTCCCAGGGCAGCAACTGGGCTGAGCCCCACAGGAACCCTGGCAGCACCATAAGCCACTGCCCACCTCGTCTGTGTGTGAGGGTGCTGGAGCAGAGGCCCAGCTGGTGCTGCCCCTAGGTGGGTGTTCTGGGGCCGGCGGAGGGCCTGGCACAGGATGCCCAGGAACCGCCAATTCATTGTCTTTTTTTTAGGTAAAGAAAAAAAAGTTCAAACTGGACAAGGACAATGGAGTGAGTCCCGGAGAGAAGACTCTCACGGTCCCTCACATCACGTGTGACCTCGTCTCGGAGGAGCGGAGGCCAGACCATTTCTTGGTGGAGAGCTGTGACAATTCTGGTAAGAAGCCTTCATATAGGATGAGGAGTGGGGACAGGGCCTGGACCCTCAGCTCCGACCCACCAGGGCTGGCCAGGGCCACTGGGGTTTCAAGGATGCCCACTGCTCTCCCAGACCACTTGCTATGGTCCCATGGACGTCAGGTGTTCCAAGCCTTGCATTGGCTCCTGCTGGCCCAGCATCTGCCTGTCAAAGTCCTAGGGCTCCTTCCACCCATGGCATGTCCCTCCAGGAGGCCTGCCCCCACCCTGGAGGGACCCCTCTTCCTGTTCTGTTCCAGACTCTGGGCTGCTGAGAGCCAGGCCCTGCCTTGGTCATACTGTGTGTCTGGTGCCCCAAGTCTGGCAGAGAGGAAGCAGCACATACATGCTGACCCCCCATTCCTGGTGGAGTGGGGACCGGGGGTCCAGAACCAGCACTGTGTGTGCCCGCAGCTGTCCCCTTCCTCAGTGCTCTGTGCATTTGCTCTTCTGTCATTTCTGTGTCCATCCCTCCTCTCTTGGACCTCTTCCCAGCACCCAGCAGAATGTTCCAGCACCCACCAGAACATTCCAGCTTATTCGTAGTTGTGAGGATAATGTCACTGTCTCAAGCACAGCAGAGGATGACAAGTTCATGTTGTTCCTGACCCTTTGTGCTTATGGGCAGCTGGCGCCTGGCCCGCCAAGCTCTTGGTTTGTAGGCGGCTGACCCATGATGGGTCCTGCGTCTGGTCACTGTCCCCTGGCAGAAGGGTGGAAAGCATTCTGGAGAGGGGTTGCAGCCACTCCCTGCTTCTTGGGGCTACTGGTGGACATCCTCCTTGGGAGTTGGCTGGGCAAGACCGAGCCTGAACACCCACCCCACTGGGTGCTGGGCTACCCGTGGCCTCATCACATGCCATTGAGATTTGGCTCTGGCCCGGCCACATCACTGGTGAGCCCCTGAGACGTCCTCCCCGCCTGGCCACTAGAGTGGGCACAAAGGACAATTGTGCCAACAAATGCCCAATGCCCCCACAACTCCGGATTCAGGGGCAGACCATTGTCGCGATGCAAATGGGGGCTTTCTGCAAATGCTAATGGGCAGGTCGGGCGTGGGGAGAAGCATCATTTGCTGTTTGCTGAATACGGAGCAGCCCTAAACGATGCTGTCCATTCAGCCTGTTGGTGTTGAGTCCTTAGTGACGTCTGCGGAATGTTAATGAGGCGCAAGTGCAGGGAGAGTCAGGCGCCTTTTGTGGAATGCTCCCGCACGGAGGAGTTTTTCCTTTCCTGCCAACTCGATAAGTCAGCCCAGCCCGGAGCCACTGGCTTTTTGGAGCCTGAGCTGTCGCCCTGGCCCCGGGGGATTCAGAGTGGCCCCCGCCCCGTGGGTTACCTGATACTCCTGAGTCCTCCTCGCCCAGAGGCCCTTGAGAGCCCTGGTGTGGGGAGACAGGGTGCTAATCCCAGGGCAGATGCCATCACTGGGAAAGGCCTGCAGCCCCAGTTCCCATGTGGTGGGGCACGACAGCCATGCTGAATTCCACCATCAGGCCAGACCCAGGCCTCGAAGCTGAACCTCGCCAGGGTGCACTTTCTGGGTGCGTGAAGGGGCCTGTTAGGCAGGAGTCATCCCCATCCCAGCACAGTGCTTGTCCACAGCAACGCATCCTATGCACAACGCCCACTGCCCGCCTCTCGCCAACCTCGGTGGTTTCTCTCTGTGTCTCAAGCTCACAGTGTCTCTGGGCTTCTGTCTTGTGACCCTCAGGCCCAGTGTCTGAGGCAGAGCTGCCCACTCTCATTCCTGACGGATTCCAGAGCCTGTCTGAGCCACTGTAATTCCTGGATGGATCCCCATGTTCCAGGAAAATGCAACTGGCAGCTGGAGGACTTGCTCACGGGGAGGGATGGCACAGGCAGCAGGAGCGCCCCCTTCAGTTTCTATCCTCTTGCAAGTCCTAGTCCTTCAATTGCTCACCCTGTCTTGGCTCACCAGTGACTGTTCATGAGGGCCTGCTCTGTGCAGGGCCTGAGTGAGGTCCTGTGGGGTGGCAGGGTGTCCTTGCCATCCCAGGAGGAAGATGGGCGAAGCAGCAGTGTGGCAGGGAGTGTGGGCCTCTGAGGGATGGGTACCTGGCTTGGCCTGGTCAGGCCTAGGAAGGCTTCTTGGAGGAGGTGACATTAGGGCTGAGTACCAGTGCTGGGGAGGGAAAGGAAGGGCATGAGCAGCAGAGCAGCTTGGACAGAGGCGCGGGGGCCAGCTGCTCTCTGCGCATCTCCACACAGTGGCCAGGCAACATCATCTGTAAAGTGGGTGCTGACCTTGCTGCCTCACGGAGAGGCCCATGTGGGCTCCCAGCGCACTCAGTGCTGTCTGGGTCACCCTGGCTCCTGACTCGAGGTCTCGGGTGTGTGGAGTGACCAGGAGCCCCCAGGCGTTGAATGGGCCAGATCTCAGAAGTCCACGGAGCAGGAGTGGCTGTGGGTGAGCTACACTGCTCCCCTGGGGGAGCAGAGATGGGGGAGGTCAGGGACCATGGGCAGGACACGGTGGCAGGCCAGTCCAGGACCTGAAGTGATATTGTCACATTGGGACCCTGGGGAGGAAGAGGAGCTAGAAACCAGCGGGAGGTGGAATCTGGGGACTCGGAGACCCCGGGTACAACAACGGAGGGCAAAGCGGAGTTTAAGATAGGCTACTGGGGAAAGAGAGAGGCCATTTACTGTCATCACAAAACATTTCAGAGAAACAATGAAGTTCAGAGAATGACGTGCCAAAAGCCCGAGTGCTGGGGCAACACGCATCCAATGCACAGAGGCCCCGGCCTGCACTGGGGTTCTGTTGCTCCCACTCACCACTCACGTCGGTGAGCTCTTGTGAGCCCACTCACGGGGTGCTCTGCAGCGGCCTCCTGCAGCTCGCTCTCTGTGCTGCCCACCCTGCCCGGCCTTGCCTTTCACCTCTTCCCCCTTTTGAGGCTGTGCATGCTGATTCTGCATTTTTGGTAGGTCCCACAGGATTCTCTCCTGAATGCTCCGCTGACTGCCATCCGCAGTTGATCCATGGCCCCTGAAACTCACCGGGGCCCGGCGTGCTCTAAACCCCATGGCCTCTTGCCTCTCCCATTTCACGGGCCATTGCTGTCCTGTGTTTGGGTTTCACCTTTTCCAGCAATCCTCTGAATTAGTCACTTGTTGTTGTTGTATACAGTTGAGACTTGCTTATACTTACCAACAGATTTGCCAATTTTCCGTCTCACAGTTTGGATTTAAGCTCGTTCTTCCTGAAGCCTTTGCTTTCTTCAGTGAAGGTTCGTCGATAGGCAGCTCAGTATTTGTTTGTCTAGAATGTTTGGATTCTGCCTGTGCTCTCAGATGATGGTTTAGTTGGGGAGAAGGTTATAGATTGAGATATGTATTTTCTCTGAACACTCGGGAGATATTCCATGGTCTCCTGGCTTCTGTGCACTGCGGAGATAACTGACAAGTAGGGGATCCTTGCCCCTCTGGCGACTCTGAATACCTTCTCTTTGACTTTGATATTCTGTCATTTCTCTACAGTGAATCAAGGTGAATTATTTTTATTTATTCTGCCTGCAATTTGTTGTGATTTCTGAATCTGAGGGTTTGTATCTTTCATCGTGCGGAAGATCAGCCCCATCATGTCATGGAATGTTAAAAATATTGCCTCCCCTAATCGCTCTAGTCTCTCCTAGAAGCTTCGACTTGGCCATCTCGTTCTGCCCTCTTTGGCTGTCTCCAGTATTTTCCATCTCTGTCTCCCTGTGCTGCATCCTCGGTGGCTTCTTTCTGGTTTATTAACTTCAGATGTATCTAATCCAATGGTTACTCCATCCATTGAGATTTTAATTTCAATTACCACCTATTTTTTTCATTTCTGTTTGTACTTGTATGTGGGGTTAATCTGCTTGATCTTAGCATCTTGTGTCTTCCTCGTAATTTACATTACAACTTTGAATTTTTAGGTCCTTTGAACATGCTTATTTCATCGCCTCTGTCTTATAGCTTCACCATCTGTGGTTCTCAGAGTCTAACTCTGCTCACCGTGGCTTCTCCTGACTCTTGCTCGTGGTGTCTTGTTTTCTTGTGGGTTTGTAAGCTTAGGTTGTGGTGGCGGTTGTTATCTGTGGGGTTCCTGTGTGCCCTGATGGAGGGGACCAGGTTCTCTGGAGAAGTTGTCCCTTTGCTTGTACAGGGTGACCCAGTGAACCAATCCAGAACCTCTGTGGTGTTGGTTTATAGCTATGGATTTTCGAGACAACTGTCTAGCATAAATACAAACCCAACCTCTTGTAAGAATGAGCCTAAGCTACACATATCAAGAGGAGACTTTTGACTTATCTCCAAAAAAATAGGCCAAGACTAGTGAATTTCCTTTTTTCCTCCATAGCCAATGCACGGGTTTGCCTTGTTTGATTTGGGGCTACTATTGGCTCAGCCTTTCTAGGGGCCCAGGTTTATAAAGGGAGCTTCAGTTACCGACTCTTGCCTCGTGCTGGTTCCAGGCCCTGCCTCTTCTTCTTGGGGGCCAATAAAGTCCACACTGCATCTCCTCAGGGGGGCAAACTCCCAGGACCGCCTGCGTGTCAAGACCAGCACAGTCTGTTTGCTGCAGCTGCTTCCTCCCTGGCCCGTGGGGACCCCTCCCTGCCAGGCCTGCGCACTGGTGCCGTGGAGGGACATTTCTTTCGTCTCAGCAAGCCTCTCAGGGAACTTGTAAGGAGAGGCTTTTCATGGCATCAGGTCCACTTGTTGCCAGAAACAGAAGTCCTCAGCTTAGTGGCAGGAAAACAAGGGCAGCCACGAGCTCCCCATTGGCAGATGGCCAGGCAGCAGTGTTGCAGGTTGGAACTTTCCTGGGGGTCCCTCGAATCACCTGGAGAATTTTACTTTTAACACAGACTCAGAAGCCCACCCGAGATTTTGAGCCACAGTGCCTTTGGGGAGGCCCAGGAATGTGCGTCTGTAACGAGCCCCCCAGGTTACCCTGAAGCAGGGTGGCCCTTGGATTGGCACTGGGGACCTAGAGGGTGGGGTCCAGCACCAGGTCGCAGGGAAGCCAGAGCAGGGCTTCTGTGACTTCCTCGGTCTCACCCGGGTCAAAGTTTCCTTGTTCGGGACAAGAGCAGGGTCCCAGGCACCCTCCTGGCATCTCTACCCCTGCTCTGGTCTCAGGGTGTGAGGTTGGCCCAGGCTCTGGAGACGACTTCTGATTATAACGTCTGGTGACCATCCTGGGTGCCAAACATCAGTCATGCCAGTCTCAGGGTCCTGGGGAAGCGGCCCCCACAAGGTCTTGCAGGCTGAGGGCCTGGGATTCCTTGCGTGGGTGCAGGGATGCGGCGGAGCAGGAGGACAGGCTGGACCAGGCTCCTCTGGTGTTTCCTGAGCTCCTGGATCAGAACCTTCTCGTTGCCGCCCCCCGCCCCCAACTGCTCACTCCTGTCCCTTCCTTTCCACCCCCATGGCTTTGGTTCTCTTCCAGCCTTCAGGCCTCCACTCAGGAGGATATCACTGTACCCTCCTCACTGCCTCCCCCATTCTGCTCTGTGCGGCCAGTGAACAGCTTAACAAACGTGTCTACCTCACACCGAGGTCCAGGCAGGCTGTGGTGCTGCTCAGACCCTCCGGAATTCCCCATCCCCTCCAGGCCACTGTCCGGAAGTCTCTCTGAGTTTCGTGACACCTGGTCCTGCCTCATCTTTTGAGCTCGCACCTCTGCCCTACTAACCAGGCCCTGTACCCACCCACAGGTGGCTTTTCCACCTGGTCACCTTTGCCCAGAGGACTTTCCACCACTGCTCACCTCTTCAATTTGTCCACTCTCAAATTTCGAAAGACGCTTTTTCTCTGATTAGGGAAGTTGTATATGTTTCTCATAGAGCACATGAAACATCCAGAAGAGAATAATGAAGAAAGAACAGTTGCCTGTTGTCTTACTGCCCAGAGGGAGCACCTGTTAGGGTTTTGACATATGTCCCCCCTGCCTTAGTTTTAATGAACATACACACCCGGGTTGGTTCCACCCCAATCGTTCAGTACTATTCCTGCTTTTTCACTTGTTATGTGATTGTTACCACATAGCATTTGAAATTCTTTTTAAATTGATTTTTGTTGCGTCTAGTCAAATATTAATGCCAGTGGCTTCGTGTTCTTGACTTGCTGCATTAGGAAGGACCTGTGGACTAATTTGGAACTACAGTGGGGACACATTTCTGGTTTTGTCGGAACTGGAGTCAGCACTTTACTGTTTTGGTTGATGTTCCTGGTTCATAACTCTTCCTCTGTCAAAGAGGAAATAAAATCTCAAATTACAGAATATTTAGAAAAATAATAGCAGAAACACTTCATATCGGATCCTATAATATATATTTAAAGGATTTAAATGATTATTGATAATATAATTGGCAGATACAAGATCAATATGCAAAAGTAAATTCTATGTTCTAGCAGCAAATAATCTGAAATTGGCATTTTAAAAATACCACTTACAGTAGCATTAAAAATATGAAATACTTAGAGATTAATCTGACAAAAGATGTGGGTTGTACCCTGAAACTACAAAACATTGCTGAGAGAAATTAGAGAAGATCTAAATAAAGGGAGAGGTGCACATGTTGGCGCATCACAAGACTCAATGTGGATCTCTAAATTGAACGTAGTGTCAGTCAGGATCCCAGCAGGCGTGCTGGAGAAATTAACGAGCTGATTCTGAAATTCATAGGAAATGAAACAACCTAGAATACCAGACAACTCTGAAAATGAACAAAGTTGGAGGATAGCACTAGCAGCATGGTATGAGCATAAAAATAAGCAAAGAGATCAACAGAACAGAATAGAGAGTCCAGACAGACCTACATACTCAGGGACAGCTGATTTTTGCCAAGGTGCAAAGAGAACTCGGTGAAGGATAGTCTTTTCAACAAGTAGTGTTGGAACAACTGGATATCCATACACCAGAAAATGAACATGGATCTACAGCTTGCATAATATATATAAATTAACTCAAAATTTATGATAGACCTAAATTTAAAGCCTAAAACTTATAGAAGAAAACATAGGAGAAAATGTCTGAGACTTTGAATTAAAGATTTCCTAGACCTGACACCAAAAGCACAAGCCGTAATAAGAATAAATAGATTAGACTTATGAAAATTACAACCTTCTCTTTGAAAGACATGATTAAAAGAATGAGAAGACAAACCAGCAATTGGGAGAAAATATTTTCAAATCTTACATATGATAAGGGACTTGTACCCAGAATATATGAGGGACACTTACAACTGAATAGGAAGAAGACAAACAGCAAATGAAAAATGGACAGGGGGCCGGCCCCGTGGCCGAGTGGTTAAGTTTGTACGCTCTGCTTCAGTGGCCCAGGGTTTCACTGGTTGGGATCCTGGGCACGGACATGGCACCGCTCATCAGGCCATGTTGAGGCAGCATCCCACACGCCACAACTAGAAGGACCCACAACTATAAATATACAACTAACTGCTGGGGGGTGGATTTTGGGAGAAAAAAAAAAGCGAAAAAAAAACCCACAAAAAACATTGGCAAGTTGTTAGCTCAGGTGCCAATCTTTAAAAAAAAAAAAAAGGGCAAAAGGTTTGAACAGACACTTCATCAAAGAAGATATGTGGTTATGTGGTTAAGCACGTAAAAAGATGCTCAACATCACTAGTTATTAGGGAAATGCAAATTAAAACAACAATGAGATACTACTGCACAATTATTATATTGGCTAAAATTAAGAAGATTAACCATACTAAGTGCTGGCAAGGATGTGGAGGAAATGGAACTCTCATACACTCCTGATGGGAATGCAGAACGGTGGAAAACAGTTTGGCAGTTTCTTAAAGTGTTAAGTATAGACCTGCCATGTTACCCAGCCATTCTAGTCCTAGGTATTTGTCCAGGAGAATTAAGAGCAAATGCACATACTGACACTTGTGCATGGAATGTTCATAGCTGTTTAATGAAAACTGGGAACAACCAAATGCCCATCAATATTTGAATAAATTTTTTTTAAGTTGTAGTGTATCCATACAATGGAATACTACTCAAAAATAAAAAAGGAATAAGCTATTAATACACACAACAGCCTGGATGAATCTCAAAATAATTATGATGAGTGAAATAAACCAGACAAAAAAGGAGTACATACTGTCTTATTCTATTTATATAAAACTCTAGAAAATGTAGACCAATCTAGAGTGACAAAAAGATCACTGGTTCCCTTGGGGTGGGGAAGCGTGGGGACAGCGTCGGGAGGAGGAGTGCAAAAGGCACAAGGAACTTTTGGGGGCATTGGATATGCTCGTCATCTTGATTGTGGCGATGGTTTCTTCACGTGTCACAAGTTACCAAATTGTATGCTTTCGACATGTGCATTTATTATATGTCAATTACGCCTCCATGAAAACATATGTAAAATAAAAACATTTCACATAGCAAAAAAATACCAAAAATCATTTTAAAAAATCATAACCTGGGGAAAATTGTTGCTACTTACATCACAGACATAGGCCTAATTTCATCGATGTATTAAGAAGCTCTTGTAAATCATAAAGATAAAAGGATAAAAGGTATAAAAACAGTTCTCAGAAAAGGAAATGCCAAGAATTTTTAAGCATGAAAAGATGCAGATAACCCTACTTATGATGAGAGAAATGCAAGTTAAAGCAATGGGACTTTTTTACTTCTCTGATTATTGAATTTTAAAGCGTTTGATGACACTCTATGGGCGTGCGTGTACAGGGAAACCCTCCACTTCAGTGATTGCTGTTGGGAGAATAAATTGATGCAACCTCTGTGGAGACGCATGAGACAATTTCAATGAAAATTAAGAAGCATATGCCCTTCAACCCTTCCAGAAACTTATTCTACACCGACAGTGCACATTTGCAAAATGATCCATTATGAGGATACTGATTTCTGCAATTGTTAAATAGCAAAAGATAGTAAACCACGGACATATCCATCAGTGGAGCTCTCCTTAAAGAAAGTATCGCATATCCATTGAACCAGTCGTTAAAACTGTGAAACTGTCCTCTTGGTGCTGATGAAAGACATCCGGGATATCTGATTCTAGAAATAACAGTGTCTCAGGTTCAGAAGAGTGGGAAAGCTGCCGTGATGTGGGCGCAAATACATTTTACAAAAGGGAGATCTGTCTGCCTTGTCCTGTGTGCCGGAACACTCCGAAGAACATTGGATTGATCTTCTCTTTAAAAGTTAAATATTAGAACTAAGTGGTTAAACTATCTGGGGCTGGTACGTGTTTTAAAGAACTTTAATCTCCTCTTAGTCTGTTTTATGGTAATTTGTTCTAAGTAAATTTACTGCCTCTTTGGGGGTAATTTATTCATTGCTATTTAATTCTGCCAGGGTTTCATTTATGTCGCCACTTGGTCGAAACTAATTTTCTCCTTTAGTGGTTTAATGTCTTCCGTCACTGCCTCTCTTTTTTTCTTGCCTGAGCTTTTATAGCTTTCTCTTTTTTTGTTAAGCTCATGAAAGATTTATCTATTTCATTTTATTTATTATACTTTTATTATCTTATCAGAAAACTACCTTTTTGCTGTTTTTGTTTTCTATTTCACCAATGGGGGCTTTTATGACTATTAACTCCCTCTTCCTGGTTAACTTTCTTCATTTTCTTAATTTAATTAAGAGTAAAACTTAGTTCGTTTATTTAAAGTCTTTCTTCTAAAAGACGTTTTAAAGGTTATAAATTTTCCTCTGATTGTAGCGTTAGCTGTGACACATAAATCTTACAATGAAATATGTTCCTTTTCATTGCTTTCTGGATGGTTTTTACTTTGTATTTTTATTTTCTCTTTAATCTAGGGTTCATGTAAGAAATGTTTTCTTCATTTTTGAGCAGTACATTTTTTATCACTGTTATTTATTTCTAATTTAACAAGCTTACAGTAAGAGGATGTGGCCTGTGAAATCTCTCCTCTTTTTTTTTTTAAGATTTCATTTTTTTCCTTTTTCTCCCCAAAGCCCCCCAGTACATAGTTGTATATTCTTTGTTGTGGGTTCTTCTAGTTGTGGCATGTGGGACGCTGCCTCAGCGTGGTTTGATGAGCAGTGCCATGTCCGTGCCCAGGATTCAAACTAACGAAACACTGGGCCGCCTGCAGCGGAGCGCGCAAACTTAACCAGTCGGCCACGGGGCCAGCCCCAATCTCTCCTTTGTTTTAAATGAAGATCTTCTTTGTGTCCAAGTACGAAAATGAAATCACCACTCAGCCTGTAACACAGGTATCAGGTGTGTTATTAATTTCAGTGGATGTTGCCAAGCTGCTTTTCTCCAGGGCAGTCTGACCTTGCTTTCCCACAGGCAGGGCTCCCTTCGTGACATCCCTGCCAGCCACCGTCAGCAGAGCCATTTTCCACCTTTTCAGCAGGGTGGGGCCGTGTTTCTCCACTGCAGCACTATCAATATTCGGGGCAAGATCAGTCTTTGATGAGGGGGCTATTATATGCATTGTGAGATGTTTAGCAGCATCCTTGGTCTCTGCCAGGGAGCCAGCAGCACTATCCCCTTGGTTATGACACCCAAAACGTCTCTAGATATTGCTAAAAGTACCCTGGGGGTAAAATTACCCCAAGTTGAGAACCACTGGACTGAAGTGATAACTTAGAGTTTTTTGGGTTTTTTAAAAAGCTGTTTATGTGTAAATAATTTTGAACTACAGAAAAACTGCAAGAATGAGGTAGAAAACACTCAAATACCTTTTACTAAGATTCGCTTCACTGATTGTTAACATTCTGCTTCATTTATTTTATAATTTGTACCCCTTTTCTATATGTATATTCACGTAACACTTTTTTCTGAACCATTTGAAAGTAAATTGCACACTTTATAGCCCTTTGCCCCTAAAGGTTTTGCTCTGTATTTCCTAGAAATAAAAGTACTCCCCTTTAAAGCTACAACATGGTTAACCTCTGCAATTAAATGTTGATCCAGTCCATTTACCTAATCCACCATCTATATTCCAGTTTTGCCAGTTGACATGGCAATGTCCTTTGGAGCTTTTCTTCCTCCAACGCAGGATCCATTCCAGGGTCAGTATTGCCTTTTGTTGTCATCTCTTTAGCCTCCTTTAATCTGGAACATTTCCAATGTCTATCTTTTATGACATTGACATTGACATTTTGAAGGATACGTTCCCACCTCCTGGGCGGTGGAGGGGGGAGTTTGTCTTCTGTTTCCTGGTGGTTAGATTCAGGTGTGCATTCCCAACTGGAACACTCCGTACCTCTTGGGGTATCACGACTCGAGGCACATGATGCCATCTGCCCCTAATTGGTGCTGTTACTTTAATCACCCAGTGGAGGCACTGTCCTTTTGCTCCACTGAGCAGTTACTTTGTTTTGCCTTGTAACCAATAAACAGTCTGGGAGAGATACTTTAAGGCCATGCAAATATCCTGCTCCTTATCAAAAAATGTCTCCCAGATTTAAAGGCTTTCTGGAACCAGATTTTATTAGTGGTTGCAAAATGGCTCTCCAACTCCAGACCCCTTCCACAAAAGTACTGGGAAAAAAATGCCGTCCAGCTAGAATGGTATTCCAAGAGAAAATATCTCAACATTCTACTGTGATAAAGGCCTTCTTTCTCTCCCAGTGATTTATTTCCATGGAATTTATTATCTATATGCATAGGCTACTGAATTTTTTATTATAACTTTTTACTGTCCTTAATTACTTTGATATTCAAATTGTCCCAGATGTGGCCAGTGAAAGCCCCTTTAAGCTGGCTTCTGTGTATTTGTGACATGCTCGCTTATTTGTTTATTTTTTTAAGCATTTCTTTATGTTCTGGAATAACAAGATTCAGGCTCATTTTATACCCACTCTGCCCCAGCCCTCGAATGAGCCAATTTTCTGAGTACTGGTTCCTTTTAATGGGGAATGAAATCATTAGAAACCAAAGTCTGGTCACTGGGTCTGCTCATTGCCACTAGGTCTCTTTTCTTCTAGGCCCTTTCTGTGCATGGAGCTAAGGAAATATATGCATATATATGCACATGTAAATTCACACTGTACTTACATACATATACATGGACACACAGACACGCACACACAGAAATATATTCACACTAGAACTCTTGAGTCCACGCCCATGTCTAGTTTTCCCCCACGGGCACTGAGTTCTTCCTTCTTTGGGAGTCCCTTCGTCCACAATGAGATGCTTGGTTCCCAGCCACATCAGTGCACAGCCTCACTGCTGTCTACAGTGCATCTAAAATACTTTTCTTAATTGCTTCGTCCTTATCACTACAAAATCAAACCTACTGAAAAGAGTCCAAGATTTGTTTGTAATTCTCGGCCTCACCCTACTCGAGACTGAGGGTATACAGTCAAATACTAGCTAGAGTCTCCAATTACTTGCATTAGTGATTTTCTCCTTCTCTCCCTCTCTCTCCTTTCAATGTGGTTATGTTACTCATTTGAAAATTAGTTGGGTACATTTCATTTTTAACTTGTTTTTTAAAACACCACTTTATTGAGGTATAATTTACATACCATAAAATTCATCCATTTTCAGTGTAATTTTAGCAGTTTACTAACTTGTGGAATCATTACCACAATCTAGGTTTAGAATACCCCCCACCCCACCATTAGATCCATCGTGCCCGTTTATAGTTAATCCCTGTTCCCACTTCCAGCCCCCAGCAACCACTAATCTACTCTCTAGTGGTCTCCATAGCTTTGCCTTCTCTGGACAATTCGTATAAACGGAATCATAAAATGTAATCTTTTCTCTCTGGCTTCTTTAAGCATATTTTTGAGGTTCATCCAAGTCATACCAAATGAAAGTATTTCATTCCTTTTTATTGCTAAAAAGTATTCCATTGTGTGGATATAGCACTTTGTTTATCCATTCATCAGTTAAAGGATATTTGCATTATTTCCACCTTTTGGCTATTATAAATAATGCGGCTATGAATATTCACGTGCAAGACTTTGTGTGAACACATGCCTTCACTCCTCTCGAACCGACACCTAGGAGGAGAATTGCTGAGTCAAATGGTAACTCTCTGTTGAACTTCTTGAGGAACGGCCACTGTTTTCCGGAATGGATGCGCCATTTTCCATCCCCCCTCACCCCGCCCAGCAATCTGCGGGGGTTCCCATTTCTCCGTATCCTTACCAATATTTGTTATTGTCTGTCTCCCTTGTTACAGCCATCCTATTAGGGGCTTCGCCCTACTGGTTTTGATTTGCATTCCCCCAGTGATTCATGCTGCTCAGAACTTTTTCATGTGCTTATTGGCCAATTATATATCTTCTTGATGAAATGTATGTTCAGTTCTTTTACCCATTTTTAAAAATTAAACTTTGTGTTTTCAGACATTCACACGCAAGCATAAGAAATAATACAGAGAGATCCCATGCACCTTTTACATAGTTTCTGCCTGTGGTAACATCTTCTGAAACTCCACAGTAAAAACTAGGATAGCGACATCGAGACAGCCAAGATACAGAACATTTCCATCTCCACAAGGATCCCTGGTGTTAGCTCTCTTATAGACACACCCACTTTCCTCCCACTCCCGTCCCTCCTTAATCCCTTGAAACCACTAATCTGTTCTCCAATTCTATAACTGTCATTTCAGGAATGTTATATAAATGCAATCACACAGCACATGACGTTTGGGACCGTCTCTTTTGACTTAGTCTCTTAAGACTAAGTCTCTTAAGAGTCGTTCAAATTGTTTTTTGTATTCTCAGTTCACTCATCTTTATAGCTGAGTAGAATTCCATGATATTGATGTACCACAGTTTGTTTAGCCATTCACCCACTGAAGGAAATCTGGGGTGTTTCCAATTTGGGGTTATTATAGATTGTGGTAGGCTGGATAATGGTCCCCAGAGTATTCCAGTCCTAATTCCTAGAACTGTGACTATCACCTTAAATGGCAAAGGAGACTCTGCAGATCCTTAAATTGAGGCTCTTGAGATAGAGACATGATCCTGGATTATCCAGGCGGGCCCACGTCATCAGAAGTGTCCTTAGAAGAAGGAGGCAGAGGGAGATGTGACTTTAGAAGAGAAAGGTGGTGTTACATTGGAAGCAGGGGGAGAAAATTCAATGCGGTGCGAGGAATGGGTCTTGAGCTAAGAAATGTCGGTGGCTCCCAGAAGAAAAGGCAAGGAAACAGATGCTCTCCTCCAGCCTCCACAAGGAGTCAGCCCTGCCAGTGACTTTTAGTCCCATAAGATTCATTTCAGACTTCTGGCCTCCAGAACTATAAAAAAAGAAATCTGTGTTGTTTTAAGCCACTAAGTTTGTGGTAATTTGTTACAGCAGCAATACGAAGCTGATGCAGTCATGCATCGTTTCATTTCATGATGGGGATACATTCTGAGAAATGCACTGTTAGGCGATTTCATCATTGTGTGAACATCACAGAGTGTACTTACACAAACCCAGATGCTGTGGCCTACTACACACCTAGGCTCTATGGTACTAATCTTATGGGACCACTGTCGTATGTGTGGTCCCTCGTTGACCAAAATGTTGTTATTCAGCACATGATTGTGCACGGATACAGCTGGTAAGAACATCCATGTACCAGTTTTTGTGTGAACATAATTTTTAATTTCTCTTGGATAAAAGCCCAAGAGTATTACTGCTGAGTTGCATGGTAGTTGTACGTTTAGTTTTTTAAGAAACTGCAAAACTTTTCCCAAGTGGCTTTGCCATTTGATGTTCTCCCCAGCAGTGTAGGAACAATCCAGTTTCTGTGTCCTTGCCAGCATCCAGTGTTGACACTATTTTTAATTTAACTATTCTCATAGGTTTGTAGCAATATCTCACTGTGGTTTTAATTTGCATTTTCCCAATGCTAGTGACATTGAACATCTTTTCATATGCTTCTTTACCATTTGTATTTCCTATTCAGTGAAATGTTCCTTCACATCATTTGCCATTTTCCAGTTGGATTTTCTTTTTTCCTGAGGAAGAGTCGCCCCGAGCTAACATCTGTTGCTAATCCTCCTCTATTTTGTATGTGGGTCACCGCCACAGCATGAGTGCCAATGAGTGGTGTAGGTCCACACCCAGGAGCCGAACCGGGCCGCTGAAGCAGAGCACACAAAACTTAACCACTAGGCCATGGGGCCAGCCTCCCAGTTGGATTTTTATTTTAACTATTAAGTTTTTTTTTTTTTTGAAGATTTTATTTTTTTCATTTTTCTCCCCAAAGCCCCCTAGCACGTAGTTGTATATTCTTCGTTGTGGGTCCTTCTAGTTGTGGCATGTGGGAAGCTGCCTCAGCGTGGTTTGATGAGCAGTGCCATGTCCGCGCCCAGGATTCGAACCAACAAAACACTGGGCCGCCTGCAGCGGAGCGCGCGAACTTAACCACTTGGCCACGGGGCCAGCCCCTTTAACTATTAAGTTTTGAGAAGTCTATCTATCTTCTAGATGCTAGTCCTAAGTCAGATATGTGGTTTGCAAATATTTCAACCACTCTGTAGCTTTCCTTTTCATCCTCTTAACAGATTCCTTCACAAAGCAAATATTTTTAATTTTGATGAAATCCAATTTATCCTTTTTATGGATTGTACTTTTGATGTCAGGTCTAAGAACTCTTTGCCTAACCCTAGACCTGAATATTTTCTCATAGTTTTTTGATAACTGTTCAGATAAAATTCAGGTACCATACAATTCACCCATTTAAAGTATACAATTCAGTAGTTTTTGGTATATTCCCAAAGTTGTGCAACCATCACCACAATCAGTGTTAGAAGTGTCATCACCCAGAAAAGAAACCCAGTACCCTTGAAACATTACCTCCCCACCCCTCATTCTATCCCCTTAAGACCTAGGCAAACACTTACCTACTTTCTGTCTTAATGGATTTGCCTATTCTGGACATTTCATAAAAATGAAATCATACAATATGTGCTCCTTTGTGACTGATTTCTTTCACTTAGCATAATGTTTACAAGATTCATCCATGTTGTAGTATGTAAAAGTACTTCATTTCTTTTTATAGCTGAATAATATTCCATTGTATGGATATAGCATGTTTTATTTATCCATTAATCAGTTAATGAGCATTTAGGTTGCTTCCACCCCTTGACTATTATGAATAATGCTGCTACGAACATTTGTATACAAGTTTTTGCGTGGATATATGATGTTATTTCTCTTGGGTAGATATTTGGCGGAGGAATGCTGAGTCAAGTCGTAACACTATGTTTAATTTTTGAGAAACTAACAAACTGTTTTCCAAAGTGAGTGTGCCATTTATATTCCCTCTAGCGATGGATGAGCACTGTACATTTTCTCCGTATCCTCACCGATCCTTGTTATTATCTGTCTTTTAAAAGTTATTATTATAGCCATCTTAGTGTGCGTTAAGTGGAATCTCATTGTGGTGTGGATTTCCTGACTAAAGATGTTAAGCATCTTTCCATGTGCTTATTGACCATTTGTGTGTCTTTTTTTTTAAAGATATGTCTATTCATTCCTGGAGTAAATCCCACTTGGTCATAGTGTATAATCCTTTTTGTCTATTGCTGGATTTTATTTGCTAGTATTTTGTTGGTCATTTGGCATTTATTTCATAAGAGTTGTTGGTCTGAGTTCTCTTTTCTTCTTATGTCTTTTTCTGGTTTTGGTAGCAAGATAATACTGGCCTCATAGAATGTGTTGGGAAGTGTTTGCTCCTCTTCTATTTATTTATTTATTTATCTTTTTGGAAGAGTTGGTAAAGAATTAATAGGTATTAATTTTTTTTAAATTTTGGTAGAATTCACCAATGAAGCCATCTGGGCCCACTGGGATTTTATTTGTGGGTAGTGTTTTGATTACGAATTAAATCTCTTTATTTGTTATAGGTCTATTCAAATTTTCTACTTATTTCTGACTCGGTTTTAGTAGTTTTTGACTTTCTATGAATTTTCCCATTTTTTATACGTTGTATAATTTATTGGCATAAAATTGTTCATAGCATTCCTTATAATCCTTTTTATTTCTATAAGGTCAGCTGTAAAGTTCTCTCTTTCATTTCTAATTTTAGTAATTTCAGTCCCCCCTCTATCTCATCAATATAGCTAAAAGTCTGTCAAATTTGTTGATCTTTTCAAATAACCAAGTTTTGATTTTATTGACTTTATTATTTTACCATTCTCTATTTCATTAGTTTCCACTCGAGTTTCTAGTATTTCATTTCTTCTGCTTGTTTTAGGTTTGTTTTTTTCTTCTAACTTCCTAAGGTGCAGAGTTAGGTTATTGATTTGAGGTTGATTTTCTTTTTTAATGTGGGCATTTGCAGGCATAAAATTCCCTTTTAGCACCGATTTAACTGTATCCCAGGAGTTCTGATATATTGTGCCTTCTTTTTCATTCATCTCAAAGTATTTTCCAATTTTCCTCGTGAATTCTTCTTTGACTCATTGGTTGTTTAAGAGTATGTTGTTTAAATTCCACATATTTATATGTTCCCCAAATTTCTTTCTGTTATTGATTTGTACTTGCATTCCATTGTGCTCAGAAAACATACTCTGAATTAGAACAATCCTTTAAAATTTATTGAGGTTTGTTTTCTGATATAGCTTATGGTCCATCTTTGGGAATGTTCCATGTGCACTTGAAAAGACTGTATATTCTATGATTGTTGCCTGTGGGGTTCTAGAAATATCTGTTGGGTCTAGTCGGTTGATAGTATTGTCCATATCTTCTATTTCCTTACTGACCTGCCTGTTTCTTCTATACGTTACTGAAAATGGGCTATTGAAGTCTCCAACTATTCCTTTGGCTCTCTGTCCAAGCCTGTGGGTCTTTGCTTCATGTGTCTGTGTTCTATTGTCAGGTGCATATATGTTTCCACTTGTCATTATCTTCTGACGAATTGACCTTTTATCATTATAAAATGTCCCTCTTTAATACTAGTTACATTTTTTCTTTAAAGTCTACTTTGTCTGCTTTTAGTATAGCACTCCAAGTGTCTTATGGTTACTGTTTGCATGACCTATCTTTTTCCACCCTTTTAATTTCAATCTCTTTGTATCTTTAAAGTATGCTTCCTGTAGACAGCCTATAGTTTGGATCTTATGTTTTTGTCCAGTCTGATAAGCTCTGCCTTTTCATTGCTTAATCCATTCACATATTATGTTACTGATATAGTTGGATTTATGTGTGCAGTTTTACTTTTTGTCTTCTGTTTCATGTATTTTTTGTTCCTCTGTTTCTCCTTTACTGCTTCCTTTTGCATTTAGTGATGTAAATTTTAAGTTTCTTTAGTTATTCTTGGCTATTTGAGTTATCTCCTTAGTGGTTGTTCTTGTAGTTATCATATACATCTTGTCAGAATCTACTTCAGATTTACACTAACCTAATCCCAGTTAGAGACAGAAAAGTTACTCCTATATTGCTTTATTCTGTTTTACCCATTTCTGTGGTAATATTGTTAAACATATCTATGTATGTTATAAACCTAACAATACATGGTAAAAATTATTATATAATTTTATGTATTTATAGAAAGGAAAGCAAACATATATTTGTACTGTTAGTTTTACTAACCTCCTTATTTAACATTTTTGATCCTCTTCCTTTGTTCCTTTGGATCCAAATGACCAACTCTTGGCATTTCCTTAGCTCATTACAGCTTTGCAACAATCAACCTCCTTTGAGCTGGTATTGGCAAATATGTTTCATTTCTATATGGTACAGGCCTGACAGTACAACTAAATAGATATTGTTCTATACAATTGTTTTCTAATTCAGTTAGAAGAAATATGCATTTATATTTTCTTGTACAATTACATAATTACCCTTATGGGTACTTTTTGTTTTCTATGTGTGAATAACTTGCTTTCTGCCTGGAAAACTTCCTTCAGTAGCTCTTATAAAGTGGGTGTGCTAACAAGAAATTCTGTGTTTTGGTTTATCTGGGAACGTCTTTACTTTGCCTTCCTTTGAAAAATCACGTCTTTCTGAGTGTAAGATTCTTCATTAATGCTTTTTTGAACTTGTTAATTTTGTTGGGGTTCTCTTTTTTTCTCTTGCTACTTTCAAGATTTTCTCCTTGTCTTTGGGTTTCAGCATTTCTACTATAATGTCATCTTCAAATAGAGACATTTTTATTTTTTCTTTTCCAATATGTATGCCTTTCATTCACTTTTCTTGTGTTATTGCAGTGGCTATAACTTCCAGGAGTATGTTAATAAGAATGATGAGTGAACAACATTCTCTTCTTCTGAATCTTAAGGGAAAATAATTCAGTCTTTTACCATGAAGTATAATGTTAGATATAGGTTTTCTTTGGTAGACGGTATTTATCAAATTGAGGATGTTCCCTTTTATTTGTACTTTTCCTGAGAGTATTTATTATGAAAAGGCATTGGATTTGGTCAAATGCATTTTGTGCATCAATTAATATGATCATGTGATTTCTATTATTTACTTATTAATATGGTGCATTACATTGAATGCTTTTCAATACTGAACTAATTTTGCATTCCTAGGATAAATCTCACTGGCCCTGGTGTATAATTCTTTCATAAATTGCTGAATTCTATTTGATTATATTTTATTTTGGGGAGGAGGGTGCTAATATTCTCATTCCTTTGTTGGCAACCTGTTTTCCCTACCTCTAAAAACTTACATTTTAAAAAAATTAATGCTTACTATTTTGAAATGTCACAGTGATCAGCCCAGACTGGGATGTTTTATCCCCCATCTGTTTTGCTGGACACCTGATGAGTGAGCCCTATTAATCTGAAGACTCACATCTCTACTCTAAGAAATCACTGTTTTATTTATTAATTTCCTCTTCTTTATTTTCTCTGTTCTCTCTAGAATTCCTGTTAGTTGGGTGTATCTCCTGGATGAATACTTTGTCTTTTGTGTATTTATTCTTATTTTATTTTTTATCTTTTGATCCCCTTTGCCCATTTCTCCCCTCCCCCCCCCCCCCCCCCCCCATTTCTAACAACCACCAACTACCAATCTGTTATCTGTATCTATGGACTTGGTATTTTTGGTTTTGTTTTGTTTTTTAGATGCCACGTATAAGAGAGATCATACAGTATTTGTCTTTCTCCATATGACTTATTTCACTTAGCATAATGCTCTCGAGGTCCATCCATGTTGTTGCAAATGGCACGATTTCATTCTTTTTTTATGGCTAATATTCCATTGTATATATATACCACAATTTCTTTATCCGTTCAGCCATTGACAGACACTTAGGTTGTTTCCATATGTTGGCTATTGTAAATAATGTTGCAGTGAACATGGGAATGCAGATATCTTTTTGAGTTAATGTTTTCATTTTCTTTGGATAAATACCCAGAAGTGGAATTGCTGGATTATATGGTAGTTCAATTTTTAATTTCTTGACGAACCGCTCTACCGTTTTCCATAGCGGCTGCACCAATTTACATTCCCACCAACAGTGCACAAGGGTTCCCTTTTCTCCACATCCATGCCGGCATTTGTTATCGCTTGTCTTTTTGGTGATGGGCATTGTAACAGGTGTGAGGTGACATCTCAGTGTGGTTTTGATTTGCATTTCCCTGCTGATTAGTGATGTTGAGCATCTTTTCATGTGCCTCTTGTCCAGCTGTATGTTTTCTTTGGAAAAATGTCTGCTCAGATCTTCTGCCCATTTTTAAATCTGACTGTTTTTTGTGATTGAGTTGGATGAGTTCTGTATATATTTTGGATATTAGCCCCCTTTCACATATATGATTTGCAAATATTTTCTCTCATTCATTAGCTTGCCTTTTCATTTTGTTGCTGGTTTCCTTTGCCGTGCAGAAGCTTTTTAATTTGATGTAGTCTGTTGTGTGGTTTGTTTTGTTTGGTGTTTAGTTTGGTGTCAGATTCAAAAGCTCATCACCAAGACCGATGTCAAAGAGCTTACCACCTATGTTTTTCTTCTAGGAGTTTTATGGTGTCAGGTCTTACACTCAAGTCTTTAGAGTTAATTTTTGTATATGGTGTAAGATATGGTGGTTGACTTTCATTCTTTTGCATATGGCTGTCCAATATTCCAACACCATTTACTGAAGACTGTCTTTTCTCCATTGTATGCTCTTGGCTCCTTTGTCGTAAATTGATTGACCATATGTGTCTGGGCTCTTTGTTCTGTTCTGTTGATCTATATGTCTCTCTTTATGCCAATACTATACTGTTTTAATTTCTATAGCTTTGGAATATAGTTTGAATTCAGGGAACATGATGCCTTGCTAATATTTTAAAAGGATTTTTGCATCTCTATCCATGATGGATCTTGGTTTGTAATTTTCTCTTTTTGTAATGTCTTTGTCTGGTGGTGTCATCAGGGGACTCCGTCTTCATAAAATGACTTGGAAAGTAGTCCCTCCTCTTCTGTGGAAGAGATTGTTTGGCATTATCATTAATTCTCCTCTAAAAGTTTGAGAGAAATCTCCGGTGAAACCATTTAGACCTGGAGATTCCTACTTGGGAATTTTTAAAGATTTTTATTTTTTTTCCTTTTTTCCCCAAAGCCCCCCGGTACATAGTTGTGTATTCTTCATTGTGGGTTCTTCTAGTTGTGGCATGTGGGACGCTGCCTCAGCATGGTCTGATGAGCAGTGCCATGTCCGCGCCCAGGATTCGAACCAACGAAACACTGGGCCGCCTGCAGCGGAGCACGCGAACTTAACCACTCGGCCCCGGGGCCAGCCCCCTACTTGGGAATTTTTAAATTACAAAGTTAATCTCTTTAATAGTTATAGGGCTATAAAACATATCTATTTCTTACTGGCTGAATTGTTGTAGTTTGTCTTTTTTGAGGAATGGGCCCATTTCATCTAAGTTGTCAAACTTATGTGTGCAGAATTGTCTGAAGCATTCCCTTATTATCCTTGTGATGTCTGCTGTGTTTTTGAGTAAGTAGTTTTGTGTCATCTTCTTAGTAACTACCCTAGATATTACAACGTAAATATGTAACTTATCATAATCTACTGGTCTCAGTGCTTTACTTTTATGAGTGAAGTGTTGAAACCTACTTCCATTTAGTTTCTTTTCTCCTCACCACTTTTAAAATACAATTGTCTTTAAGTATTTCCTCCTCATCCATTGAGCCTCTCATTAGATAGTAAACTTTTCTTTTGCTGTTCTTTAAGGGTGGGTTTGCTAGCAACAAATTCTTTTCATCTGAGAATGTCTATTTCCCCTTCATTCCTGAAGTCTATTTTTGCTGGTTATAGAATTCACAGTTGACAATTCTTTTCTTTAAGTATTTGCAAAATGTTATGCCACTTCTTTCTGGTCTCCATGGTTTTTGATGAGAAATCCCCTGTCATTCAAATTAGTGTTCCTCTATCAGTAATGCATCATTTCTCTTCTTTCAAAATTTTTTCAGCTTTAGTTTTCAGAAATTTATAGTGTTATCTTGATAATAGATGTTTTTAGGATTTATGCTTTTGCATTCACTTCTTGAATCTGTAGGATTCTATCTTTCACCAAATTTGGGGAGTTTTTAGCCATTATTTCTTTGAATGCAATTTTTTCCCTCACTCTCCTCTCCTTTGGGACTCCAATGATACAAATGTTAGCTCTTTTGCTATTGTCAAACAGGTCCCTGAGATGCTTTTCACTTCTTATTTGCATTCTATTTTCTGTTATTCAGATTGAGTCAGTTCCATTGATCTAGCCTCAAGTTCACTGATTCTATCTTCTGTCATCCCCACTCTACAATTGAGTCCAGCCAGCGAGCTTTTTTATTTTCAGTTCATGTATTTTTCAGTCCTATAATTTCCATTTTTTAATAGCTTCTCATTCTTTGCTGAGATTTTTTTCATTTGTGTCAAGAAAATGATAATTTCTATTAGAGCATTTTTATGCTGACTTAAAGTCCTTGTCAAATAATTCAACATTTGAATCCATTTTCTGTCTCAAGTCTCTTTTGTTCTTCTCTTCCTCCTTTACTGCCTTCTGTTGCATTGTATAGGTGTTTTAGTATACCAATCTAATTCCTTTGTTAGATTCTTTTTCTTATTTTTCATAGTAATATAATCTGGGAATTAAAATAAGCATCTTCACTGAGAACAATCTGCTTCAGGAAATTATCTCTTCAAATAATTTTGTCTGCCCCTTTCTCTCCTCTCCTTCCAGGGACTCAATTACACAAGGTTCTTATTCTTGTGGTATCCAACAGGCCTCAGAGGCTTTGTTCCATTTTCTGCATTCTTTCTCTTTTATTTTCTTCAGAATGAATCATCTTTCTGGTTCTGTCTTCAAGTTCAGTGATTCTTTCTGCTGCTGGCTCAAATCCACTGTTTATCCCTTCTAGTTTTTCATCTAAGTTATTGTACTTTTTAACTCCATAATTTCTATTTAGTTTATTTTATAATTCATATTTCTTTATTGATAGTCTCCATTTGATGAGTCATTGTCAGCATACTTTCATTTCATTCTTTAAACGTGGTTTCTTTTAGTTTTTTGAACATATTTACAATAGCTGCTTTGAAGTCTTGGCCTAGGAGGCTGACATTTGGGCCCCCTCAGAGATCATTTCTATTGAATGCTCTTTATTCCTATTGAAGAGTTACACTCCGTGCTTTGTATGTCTCAAAATTTTTGATTAAAAACAGATAATTTTGTATAATGTAGGCACTCTGGATTGTAATTCTTCCCCCTAACCAGGGGTGGTTGTTGTTGCTGGGTTTTTTGTTTGTTGATTTGTTTATGCCTTGCCTGTACTGATTCCTCAGTTTGTCTCCTGCAGTGTATGTCAACTAATGTCTCTGCTCAGTTTTTAAAAAATTATTGTTCCTGTTTTTGTTTCTAAGCCTAGCTTCCTTGGTATCATTCCTGGATCAGCATAGCCTAGCAGTCAGGCTGATCGGTCAGAAGTTTTGTTTAAACATCTTGAGCCAATGAGGCTTCTACCATTTGCTAGGTGATCTGTGTATGAGCTGAGACATTCATTCAAATTTCAGCTGTTTATAAGTCTTTTCTGGCTTTTCCTTTCTGCTTGCACAGGGTCTCACAGTCAGCCAAGGATAAGTATATACAGGGGTCTTCTCTGGTCTCTCTTGAGAGTGTGTGCAGTCTTCCAGATCTCAAGAATCCCTTTTGAAATTTTTTCTCATCTATTGCTTGCCCAAACCAGTACTGCAGCCTTCAGTAGCTGTGATGTTGGCCTTTCCAATTATTTGCCACTAAGATCACTATTGTTTGGCATAGTGCAGAGGGTTTTCCGTGGAGCTCCAAATCAGGTTAGCCCTCTTTGTTGGCACTGAGGCTGAAGGTCCTCAAGGCTACTGTGCCACTGAGCTTAGGTGGGGGGATGGGAACAGCCCCCAGTTAAATCGCCACAGACCCAGCTGTTCTTACCAAAGTTTAGCATTTTCTTGAATAAGCACTTTTCAATTTGTTATATGCCTTTGGTTAATTTCTGGAGTTCTTAAATGGAGTGGTGTTTTTTTTTTTTTGACAGTTTTGTCCAGTTTTATCATTGTTTTTTAGGGAGCAGTTTTTCCAAGGTCCTCATTCCACCATTCCAGAGGTGTCCTACATCTTGCTGATTTAATTTTACTTTTTGTATATATAGAACACTAATATACTTCCAGAGTCAAAATTATACAGAAAGGTCTACTGAAATATGCCTCCCTCTCGTAACCCTTCCATCCTAATTCTGCCTACCTCTCATAGGTAACCAATTACAGTATTTTCTGTTTTATTTGTGTGTGATAGTGTATGAATTGTGTGTGGTGTGTATGTTATGAAACATATATAGTTATTTTCTCATTTCCCTTTGTTTATTACACACCACACAAATGTAGCATTCTCCATGTGCCCTTTTGTATTTTGCTTTTCTCACCTAACAGCATCTCCTAGGAATCACTGAATATTCATTCATGGAGAGCTTTCTCATTCTTTCTTACAGTTGCATGGTGTTCCTCGGTGTGTACGTACTGCAGTCTTTTCAACCAATCTCCTATGCTTATATGTGTAGGTAGTTTTTGGATGGCAGCTGTGCTCACCATTCTGTGGCCAGTGCTTTGGTTAGTTTCCAATATTTTGTAATTGCAAATAATACTGTACTGAATAATCTTATGCATATTTTTGCATATTGTTGAATTCCTAAATTCCTAAAAGTGGGATTCCTAAAACTGGGATTGCTAGGTTGAAATAAATACACATTTAGTTTTGTTAAATATTGTCAAATTCCCCTCCATTGGGACAGTGCCATTTTGCATTCACACCAATAGTGTGAGACTGTTTCAACACAGCCTCACCAGAGTATGTTATTAAGATTTTGAATTTTTCTTGCTCTAATAGGTGAAAAATGGTATCTCAATTTAGCATTAGCTTGTATTTATCTTTTTATGAATGAAATTGCAATCTTTTCATAAGTTTATGGTACATTTTTAGATATCATTTCCTAAACTGTCTGTTTATATCTTTTGCCTATTTTTCTGTAGTCATTTTAGTCCTTTACTCCCTCAATTTTTAAAAGTTTTGTGTATATCATAGCCATTAGCCTTCTGTTGGTAATATGTGTTGCAAAGATTTCCTTCCATTTTGTCATTTGATTTTGCTTAAAGTATTTTTCTATGCAAGAGGTTTATTTTAATATATCTGTAGTCAAATTTATTGATCTCCTATTACACCTAGATTTGTAGTCATAGTTAGGAAGCCTTTTTCCTATGCTTAGTTTATAGAGGAATTCACTCCTATTTTCTTCTAATATTTGTGTAGTTATATCAAGGAAGTACCTATTCACTTGTATTTTCACAAGAGTTTTATTAGGAGTAGTTGATAAATTCTTGGAGGACTCATGTTTCTTCTTTAACTTATTAATATGGGGGAAATATTTAGAATTTTTCCATCAGCATTCATAAATATTGGTCTTTTATTTACTGTTTATGTTCTATTTTTATCAGGTTTTTCTATCAGTGTTACACCTGCTTATAAAAAGTATTTGGAATAACTCCTTCATTTTCTGTGCTCTGAAACAATATATGTAAAATTAGAACTCTCTGGCCTCTAAAAGGTTTTGGTAGAATTCCTCTGTGAAATGTACTGGATATGGTGCTTTCTTTTAGGATAGTTTCTTGAAAATATTTTTATTTACTTTTTGGAAATTGGTGTGTCCAGGCTTTCTATTTCTACTGAGATTAATTTTAGATAAACTGTATTTTGCAAGGAAATTATCTATTTCATCTGGGTTTTGCAAATTTTTTGCATAGAAGTGTACTAAGTAATCTATTATGATTTTTCAAATTTCCTCCACAGTAATAGTTACTTTCTCTTGTCACTTCTTTGGTGTTTGTGTTTCTCTCTTTTCTCCTTAGATTAGTTAGTAGTTTGTCTGTTTTGGGTTTTTTTGTTTTAAATAACCAGGATTTTGATTTTATTAATTTAGTCTTCCATTTTACTGTTTCCTGCCTCATTAATTTCTGCTTTTATCTTTATTTCCTGCCTTGTATTCTCTTTTCATTTACTGTGCTTTTTCTAGCTTTTTGAATTGGTAATTTGTGTATTTTTATTTTTTATTGATATATACTTTTAGACCTATAAATGTGTGCTCAAGAAGGAATAGTCTCTGTTCTCATGGTGTAGTGTTCTATATATATACAAAAGATCTACTTTATGGATTATGTTCTTCAAATCTTTTATATCCTTGCTTATTTTTTGGTCCGCTTTGTCTCTCACATGAAAGTGGAATGTTAGACTCTCCTATTATTAATGTGTTTATATTTTCCCCTGCATATCCAGTAGTTTGTTTTATATAGGTGGTTGCTGTGGTATTTGTTGCATAGTTATTCATACTTGTTTTAACTCCATTAAGAAATGTGGCTTTTAGCATTATTAAAGTATTCTTGTCTCATTTAATGCTTCTTTAGTATTGTCTACTTTTTTAAATATCAGAATCATAACCCCTCATTTCTTGGTGTTTACATTTCCCTGGCAAATCTTTATCCATTCCTGTGTTTTTCAGTCATTTCAATCACTGAATTTTAGATGTCGGATTTTTTTTTTTTAATGCATAGAATTGGATTTTGTTTTATGAGCCGGTTTGAATATATTTTTTAAGATGCATATTTTTTACTCACATTTATTAATATAACTGATACGTGTTATCTGTTCCTTTATATTATCACATATTGTAAATATTACCTGCGTTGCATCACACCGATGTTGCTGGTCTATTCTGTGTGTCTGCTTTGCTTTTTCATAAATTATTTTGGTACTTAAGAATGTTTATTATATTTTTTACTAGTGGTTTCCTTTGCATTACTAATTTTGTTGTGGTTTAATCCCCTTTTTGCTTACTTGACCTTATACTAATTGGTGTGCCACTTTTAATTGTATCAGTGGATTCCTATCTCTTATGTATATGTCAGACTCTCTATATACTGTATCTAATATATACTTACAATATACTTTCTCATTCTCTCTTCCTTTTCCCCTCATATTTGTATTCTTTCTATTTTGTCAGGACACGTTATGTTTATATATTATTCAGCCATGATTCTATCTGGGTCTTCACCTAGTTCTATAATTAAATATACAAAATGTTCACCATCAGTTGTTTTGCTAAGCTTTCCCAGTCTTCTCATTGTTGGATGATGCTCATTCTCTAAGAGTTGCTGAACAAGGGCTCATACATACAATATTTTGTAAATATGTAAAACTGTTTTTCTATCACTTTGATACATGAATGTCAGCTTGACTGGATATAAAATCCTTGGGTTGTACTTCTTAAGTTTCTTGAAAATTTTGCTCCACTGCTGTCTTGTTTTGTGTATTGTTTTTCATAAGTCTATTGGCAGGATAATTCTTTTACCTTTGTAAGTTATTTCATCTTTTTGCTTGGAGACCCTAAGGATTTCTTCTTTATTTTTAAAGTTTAATAGTTTTACTAGGAAATGTCTCAGAATTGATTTTTCCAGGTCAGTTTCCTTGGTACCATGTGGGTTCTTTCATGTAAGAGTTAGAATTTATTGTATATATATGAAACCTTATATATATGGCTTAAAATATTATTTATATTGTATTATTTTTTTCTTCTTAAGAGACTTCAGTTATATGCATGTTGGACCTCTTCTGCCCGTCTGCCATTTCAACCATGCTCACTGTGACTCTTTTTCTTTCTATCTTTATCTCATTTTAATTATCTTATCTGTTTTCATGCTTTTATTCTATTTCTGTCTTCAGTTCAATTACCTCTTGTCATTTCTTCTTTTGTTTTTAATTTTTTTGTGTGTGTTTCTTTTCTAAGTGTTTTTTATTACTGATTCGAGGTATGTTTTCATATCCCAAATGTTGAGGATATTTAATTCAGTCTGGAATATTGTTTATAGTCTCCTCTAGCTTTATGGTTGGCTTGTGGAGAAGAATTTTCATATCAGAAAAGTTTTTATTCTTTTTGTCGCAGTAGTATCATATGGATGTAGTCTGCTTACTTACATTCTGTACTTAGTGGTCAGAGTTCCTGGTTCAAGAATGCTCTCTTCTGTCAGGTTTGTCCTCTTTTAGGCAGTTTCTTTTCCAGATAGTACTGTTGCGAGTGTGTCTGAGGAAATTGGTGCGTCTTGTTTTTCTTTAATTCCTGCAGGATTCTTTCATTTCCCCCCTTATTACCTTCTTTACCTTCACTGCTATGCCACTTCTCTATATACCTGAGCCTCCCCAAGAAGTGATTCTCTAAGGCTGCCACCTCTAATCCCAGTCACTTCAAGATCCTTCACTGTAGCTGGTGCTACCAACTGCCTATTCCTGATCTCCATTATGTTCTCCGTTTTGACACTTAATGCTGGACTTTCTTTTCATGGGGTGATTATAGCTCTGCTTCATTTAAGTCTTCTGTGCCTCCACTTTTTTTTAATAAGGTGAAATTACATAACATAAACTAATCATTTCAAAGTCAATTCAGTGGCATTTAGTGCATTCACAATGTTGTTTGTTGTTCACATATCTAACGATTTATTGCCAAATCCAAGGTCATAAAGATTTACTCCTATGTTTTCTTCTAAGAAATGTATAGCTTTAGGTCTTACATTTAGGTTGCTGGTCCATTTTGAGATAACTTTTGCATATGGTGTGAGGTGTGGATCCAACTTCATTCTATTGCCTGTGGCTATCCAGCTGTCCCAGCAGCATTTGTTGAAGAGACTGTTCTTTCCCACTGAATGGTCTTGGCACCCTTGTTGAAAATCAATTGACCATAACCGTGAGGGTTCAGTTCTAGGGTCTCTATTTAATTCCATTGGTCTATGTGTCTATCCTTATGCCAGTATCACGTTGTTTTGATTACTATACCTCTGTGTCAGTTTTCAAATTGGAAAGCATGTGTCTTTCAACTTTGTTCTTTTTCAATATTGTTTTAGCTATTTGGGGCCCTTGCAATTCCATAAACATTAGGATCAATTTTTCCATTTCTGCGAAAAAGGCCGTTAGAATTTTGATAGGAATTGCATTCCATCTATGGATCACCGGGCAATATTGTCATCTTAACAATGTTAAGTCTTCCAATCCATGAACAAAAGATGTCATTGTATTTATTTAGGTGTTTAATTTCTGTCAGCAGTGGTTTCTTTTTGATTTTATTTATTTATTTATTTGCTGAGGAAGATCTGCCCTGAGCTAACACCTGTTGTCAATCCTCTTTTTTCCTTTTTTTTGCTTGAGGAATATTAACCCTGAGCTAACATCTATGCCAATCTTCCTCTATTTTTTTTTTTTTTTTTTTGTATATGGGACACCTCCACAGCATGGTTGGTGAGTGGAGTAGGTCCATGCCCAGGATCCAAACCCATGACCCCAGGCTGCCGAAGCAGAGCACATGGGACTTTAACCACCTGGCAACAGGGCCAGGCCGGGCCCGGCTGGGCCCCAGCGGTGTTTTGTAGTATTTAGCGTAGAAGTCTTTCACCTCCTTGGTTAAATTTATTCTTAGGTACTTTATTCTTCTTGATGCTATTGTAAATGAAATTTTTAAAAATTTTCCTTCTCAGATTGTTCATTGCTGGTGTATACAAACAGAAATGATCTTTGTGCGTTGAACATGTGCCCTGCAACACTGCTGAACTTGTTTATTAGCTCTAGTAGTTTTTTTGTCACTTCTTTGGGATTTTCTATATATAAGATCATGATATCTGTGAATAAAAGTAGTTTTATGTCTTCTTTTCCAATTTGGATGCTTTTTATTTATTTGTCTAATTGCTATGGCTGAAACTTCAGTACACTGTTGAAAACCAGAGGTGAAAACCAGAGGCATCCTTGTCTTCTTCCTGGTTTTAGGGTAAAAGGTTTTATTCTTTTCACTATTGAATATGATGTTAGCAATGGGTTTTTCATAAATGCTCTTTATCATGTTGAGGAAGTTTCATTCTTTTCCTAATTTTGTGAGTATTTTTATCCTGAAAGATTGTTGGATTTTGTTGAATGCATTTTCTGTGTCAATTGGGATAATTCTATTAATGTGATTTATTACATTAATTAATTTTTTAAAAATTTTGGACCACCCTTCCATTCCTGAGATAAAACCCACTTGCTCATGGTTTATAATCCTTTTAATATGCTACTGGATTTGGTTTACTAGTATTTTCTTGAGGCTTTTTGCATCTGTAAGGGATATTGGTATCTAGCTTTCTTTTCATGCGCATGTTTGTCTGGCTTTGATATCAGAGTAATACTCACCTCAAAGAATATGTTGCAAAGTGTTCTCTCTTCTTCTGTTTTTTGTTGTTGTTGTTGTTGTTGTTGTTGTCAGACTTTGAGAAGGATTGATGTTAATTCTTCTTTAAAGTTTTGGTATAATTCACCAGTGAAGCCATCAGGTCCTGGACTTCTCTTCGAGTTTTTTGATAACTGATTCAAACTTTTTACTTGTTACATGTCTGTTCAAAATTTCTATTTCTTCTTGAGTCAATTTTTGTAGTTCATGAGTTTTGAAGAATTTGTCCATTTCATCTAGGTTATCTAATTTGTTGGAGTACAATTTTTCATAGTCTTCTCTTATAATTCTTTTTATTTCTGTAAGGTCAATTGTAATGACCCCACTTTCACTTATGATATCTATGTGCATATTCTCTAGTTTTTTCTTAGACCATCTAGCTAAAGGTTTGTCAGTTTTGTTGATCCTTTCAAAAATAGATAATTTGGTTTAGTTTATTTTCTCTATTGTTTTTCTGTTCCACTCATTTCTCCATTTTCACATTTATTATTTCCTTTTTTCTGCTAAGTTTGGGTTTAGTTTACTTTTCTTTTTCTAGTTCCTTAAACTATAAAGTTAGGTTATTGGAGATCTTTCTTCTTTCTTTATGTAGGAATTTATAACTATAGTTTTCTCTATGAGTGTTGTTTTCTTTGCATCCCCACCCTAAGTTTGCTATGTTTTCATTTTCTTTCCATCTCGAAGTATTTTCTAATTTTCCTTGTGATGACTTCTTTGACTCATTAATTTTATTTATTTGTTTGCTGAGTAAGATTCACCCTCAGCTAACGTCTGTGCCAATCTTCCTCTATTTTTTAGTATGTGGGCCGCGAGCACAGCATGGCTGCTAGCAGAATGGTGTAGGTCTGCACCCAGCAACTGAACCTGGGCCACCGAAGCAGAGTGTGCCAAACTTAACCACTAGGCCTCTGGGGCTGGCCCCTCATTAGTTTTTAAAGAGTGTGTTGTTTAATTTCCACGTATTTGTTAATTTTTGAGTTTCCTATTATTGATTTCTACCCTCATTCCATTTTGGTTGGAGAAGATACTTTGTATGATTTCAATTCAAAAAAACTTCATGAGACTGCTTTATGGCCTAACATGTGATCTATCCTGGAGAATATTCCATGTGCACTTGAGAAGAACGTGTATTCTGCTGTTGTTGGGTGGAATTTTCTATATGAGTTTGTTAGGTCTAGTTGGTTTTATAGTATTGTTCAAGTCTTCTGTTTCCTTATTGATCTTCCGTGTGGTTGTTGTATCATGTTACTGAGTGTAGGGTATTGAAATCTCCAACTATCATTGTAGAACTGTTAATTTCTCCCTCCAGTTCTGTCAATGTTTGCTCCTTATATTTTGAGGTTCTGTTGTTTGATGTATATACAGTCACGTGTTGCTTAACAACAGGGATATGTTCTGAGAAATACATCGTTGGACGATTTCATTGTTGTGCATCAGAATGTACTTTCACAAACCTAGATGGTATTTTTATGGTAATTTTTTTTAATCCATTCTGCCAATTTCTGTCTTTTGATTGGAGAATTTAATCCATTTACATTCGAAGTGATTACTGATAAGGAAGGATGTCTGCCATTTTGCTTTTTGTTTTCTGTACGTCTTATACCTTCTTTGTTCCTCATTTCCTCCTTTACTGCCTTCTTTTGTGTTTAACCAATTTTTCGTTGGTATATAATGATTCTCTTCTCAATTCCTTTTGTGTATGTATTTTAGGTATTTTCTTAGTGGTTACCTTGAATGTTACATTTAACATCCTAAATTTATAAATCTAGTTTGAACTGACACTAGCGTAGCTTCAATAGCATACAAAAAGTCAGCTCCTGTGTAGTTCCATCTCCCTCAAGTTGTTATAGTCACAAATTATATCTTTATATGTATTGTACAGTCTGTGTATTGTATTCCCAATAACACAGATGTATAATTGTTTTATACATTTGTCTTTTAAGTCACATAGGAAATAAAGAGGAGTTGCAAACTAAAAGTACAATAATACTGGCTTTTATATTTACCTATGGAGTTAGCTTTTCTGGAATTCTTTATTTCTTGGTATAGCTTTGGTTACTTTCTCCGTGTCCTTTCATTTCAGCCTGAAAGACTCTCTTTAGTGAATTTTATAGGGCAGGTCTACAGGCAATAAAGTCCCTCAGCTTTTGTTTATCTGGGAATGTCTTGATTTCTCCTTCATTGTTGAAAGATAATTTTGCTAGATATAGAATTCTTGACTCACAAGTTTTTTTTCCCTCTTTTAGCACTTTAAAAATTCGATCCCACTCCCTCTGGCCTCCATCCTTTCTGATGAGAAATCTGATGTTAATCTTATTGAGTATCCCTGTATACGATGAGTCACTTCTCTCACTCCTTTCATGATTCTGTCTTTTTCAACAATTTGATTTATGATGTCTTTCTTGGAGTTCATTGAACTTCTTGGAGGCATAGACTCATCTTTCATCAAATTTGGGAAGTTGTTGGCTTCATTTCTTCAAATATTCTTCCTGCCTCTTTCTCTCACCTCTCCTTCTGGAATTCCCATTATGAGTATGTTGTTAAGCTTGATGGTATCTCACAGGTCCCTCAAGGTCTATTCATTTTTCCTTTGTCCTTTTTTCCTTCTGCTCATGAGACTGGATAATTTCAACTGATCTCTCTTCAAGCTCACTGATTCTTCTGCCCACTCAAATATGCTAATAAAACCCTCTAGTGAGTTTTTCATTTCAGTCATTATACTTTTCAGTTCCAGAATTTCTGTTTAATTCATTTTTACAATTTGTGTCTTTACTGATATTCTCTATGTATTCATACATTGTTCTCCTGGTTTCCTTTAGTTCTTTGTTGATGATTTCCTTTAGTTCTTTCAGCATATTTAACAAAGTTGATTTAAAGTCTCCTTCTGGTATTCAATGTCTGTGCTTCCTCAGGGACAGCTTCTGTTAATTTCCTCAATGAATGGGCCATACTTTTTCTTGTTTCTTTACATGCTTCATAGTTTTTTTACATGAAGCTTTACATGCTTCATAGTTTTTTTTTGTTGAAAACTGGATATTTTGGATATTATATGTAGTAACTCTAGACATCTGATTCTTTTCCCTTCTCAGGATTTTTTTTCTTGATGTGAGTTGAAGCTGTTTGTTTAGTGACTTCTAAACTATTTTTGTGAAATCCATATTCTTTGTCATGTGTGGTCTCTGAAGTTATTGTTCCTCTAGCTTGTGTTCAGCTGGTGTTTTGACAGAGATTTTCTTGAGTGCCAGGAATACAAAAAGGGAGAAGGAGAGGGAAGAAAACAAAAAGTAACAGAACTCTCCCAATCTTTGCAGGTTAGCTCTGTGCTGGGACAATCCTTTAAGACTTGGCCAGGCTGTCTGCAACTCTTCCTGTCTGAGGCGGGCAGAGATCAGTCAGAGGTGAAAGCTTAGTGTGTGCTCAGGACTTTTCTGAGGGTGCATCCTGCCCTGTGCGTGCTCTTGGTTTGCTCAATTCCTCAGTATACACAGGTGCTTTTGAATGGCCTGATTTCCTGAAGAAACTCTCTCCCCAGCTTTTCCTTCCAGACTTTGTGCTCTATTGTATGCCTCAAACTGTATCCTTTTTCCACAGGTAGCCATGATTTGTTTGACCCCCTTATAGTATTTTCAAGGAATGTCCACCATTTTTCACCCTGAGTGAGTTCCATGTTAGAGGAAACAAAGGCAATCACCTTGTGTCAGTCCTTTAGGCAACCCCCAGATGATACAGAACACAGTTCTTTGAAAATGAGATCTGCTCTGCTCCCTCCAGAACCAGGGAGCAGGGCCCCAAAGTAGGAATGTGGGCTGCCGTCTTCAAGACTGCCACTGAGCTAGGGAAGGCAGTATTGCAAGGACAATAAAAACGCCACAGAGCTCTCTTACAATTTTTAATTTGCCTGTTTCTGGGTTTGGTGTTCACTTGCTTGCTTTAAACCTTTGCCTGCTTTCTGGAGTTCTGACGAAGTTGATTCTGGATTTACTTCAAAGGTTTTGCTTGAGCTTTCAATGTTTCTGTGAAGGGAAAGGCCCTCAGATGTACCTAGTCCACCATTTTGGCTGAGGTCACTCACTTTCCTCACATTTGTTGACAGGGCATCTTAAGCCTCATCTCCTGACTGCATTCAGAGGCTTGCAGTGGTGGGCAGGTGGCTAGAGCACGGTTGGAATTTGGTTCATTTTGCCATTTATAGATAATTTGAAGGCCACGGTATTCTGTTTCCTAGTGGTGCTGAAGGCATAGGTTGTCTACACTTTTATTTGCACTTCTTGTTGGGTTTATGTTTTGGAGGAGGTGAGTAGGGAAATTTGAAACCAGAGGGGATGGGGAGCAGCATGCCATTGTTCTCTAAACCTGGCTGGAAATCTTTTAAAAGGATGCCTTTTTCTTAGTGCTTCTGTCTAATCCATCAGCAGGTCTTGTCACCCTTCTGGACTTTGCCCCCTCCTTGCCTTCTCTCCAGCCACCTCCCTAGTCAAAGCCACTACCAGTTCTCTGCCTCGCTTGTTGCCCTCCCTCTTCCCTGATCTGTTCCCACTCCTGCCTCTTTTCCTCCATTCTTCGCACAGTAGCCAGAGAGAATTCTTTAAATATAAAGTAGACCTTGCTGTTCTCCTCCTTAAAATGTTCCAGCGGCTTCCTGTCACACTGTCTTGAATCAGTTTCACTGGACACAGAGCCCAATTTGGGAATCCTTGTGCAGGTCACTTGTTGAGGAAGAACTCCATGGCAGGCAGCTGGGAAGCTGTATAGAGACGTCCTCAGAGTCGTTCCACCAGCTGCTAAGGGAGTTAGGGTATTTATCTCCCACTGCTGAGGCTGCCCCTCAGGGGATTCACTCTGCATCCTTTCTGGCCTGTCCCTGTGTGCTGCTGAGCAGAGCCCTGAGGTCAGAGATAGTGCTCACAAAAGCATCTGGTAAGGTTTGCATTAAGAAGCCTTTGGTGAGTATGGTACGTGAGTGCTGAGGGCACATGGGTGAGGCCCCTGTGCTGCCTGCGTCTCCTTGAGAACAGGGACAATGTGTTCTTTACCTCTGTGTCCCCTGTGCCTGCCATACAACCCTGAGGTGCTTTGCTGAGCTGCCTGACCCACCCGCAGTCTCAGTCTCTTCCACAGCCAGTTAACACAGCCATTCTTCCCTCTGCTCTCTGGAACAGGCGATTTCCTAAGTAGTGTCGTCCTCTTTTCTCCATATTTCCTCTGATTATTGGAAATTCCTCATGTCCAAACAGTTTGACTCCTGGGCCCATTAAGAGGCCAGCAGCATTGGAATGGGGCCTACAGGGCCGTGCCGGACAGATGCAACCGTGTCTTTTCACGAAGTGGTGTCTATGCAAACTGGGGGTGTCAGAGCTGAGAGCTCCCCTCCGGGCCCCTTGCCCTCTCCTTGCCTCCCAGCACTCCTGCAGCCAGCAG
This sequence comes from Equus caballus, assembly GCF_041296265.1. Classification (NCBI taxonomy): domain Eukaryota; kingdom Metazoa; phylum Chordata; class Mammalia; order Perissodactyla; family Equidae; genus Equus; species Equus caballus. Next base: position 48,127,443 of record NC_091695.1, read on the forward strand.
GGACGGGGTGGGGGAGCCAGGCTGAGCCGATTATTTTTGACAATCAGTTGTTAACATAATTTTGACGTTAAGCCTCCCCCCAGCTCTGGGGTGGCTCTGACTGTGTCCAGGCTCCAGCTTGGGGAGCCATGGGGAGCCTCTCAGCCCCGGATCTGGCCTGGCTGGGAGGCGGCCTGGGAAGGGACCTGTGTTTCTCGAGCCCGCGCCCTCGGGGCCTGGGGGGTGGGGCCCAAGCAGATGTCTGGGTTTGGTGGCCAGGGCCTGGAGCCGGATGCTGAGAACGAGGCCTGCAACTCATTTCCCCATTAAACATTCTGAGAACATCTGCACTGCTTTCCAAGGCTTCTCCCTCACTAATTGCTTTGATTATTGTGTGAAGTTAAGAACTGGCACATTTCCGTGATGTTGTGATGAAGGTGAAAAGATCGTTCTTAATTAGATTAAAAACATTTTTTTCTTCCTCTGTAATTTCGCCTTGAAAATCAAGGCCACTTTTTTGTTTTCTTCATCCAAAGACCTCCAGAAACTTTCCTCCCCACCTCTCCAGAGGTTTCTTGGGAATGTCCTGTGAGCTCAACTCTTGGAGAAGACAGTGCTTAACCCAGATTCCATTGTATATTAACATTTCCTGGGGCTGCTCTTGCTGCCGGGAACCGTCCCCTGGAACTGTGTCTTGGGAGACCTGGACAGTGACTTCCTGGAGCATGGAGACCCCGGAGGGTCGCCCGATTTGTGTGGGTGGCTGTGTTGCTCCCTTTCCGTTTCCTGCACTCACTCAGGGTTGATCCTGTCCTGGCTCTGTCACTGCTTGTCCTCCTCAGTGCCCCCGCTATTTGGACCCAACCCTTGGGCCCACAGAACCATTTCCGTTCCCTCTCAGATTTGCGTTTTCTGAACCCTGTAAGCCCCAATGTGAGGGGCGGCTCTGGGGCTGAGGGTCCTTAGTGCTCTCATCTCTGGCGGTGTGGATTGGTCAGGATTCCCAAGGTCACCACTGACCGTCACATCACTGTTGCTTGTGCTCGTATCAAGTCTACTCTGCAGGCTGTTGACTGGCTGAGATCCAGCATGTTTTGCAGCTTGCTTCAAACATCCTCTTACCCCAAGGTGTGGAGAGGGGGTTGGCATCACAGCAGAAAGCAGGCCACCAGCTTTAGGGAGCCGCTCCCCAAGAGCTCCCTGGCCGGTTGCAGAGATAACTTCTTTCCCATCAGCTTTCGTCCTCTGCCCTGTGCTCCCCAAAGCGCAGGGAGGGAAATTCGAGTAGTTCAGCTCTTGTGTAACCCTGTCGCCCCAGACCCATTCCCTCAGGCTCACGCCTCACCCCCAAGTTTGTCACACACATTCCTAAAGACTCTCTCGGTGACAAATGATGGAACCCCAACTCAAACTAGCTGAAGCAAAAAGGAGACTTTTTTTTTTTTTAGCTCACACATCTGGACCCAGCTGTTTCAGGCACAGCAGGACTCCAGGGCTGGGATGATCTTGCTTGCTTGCTCTCACTCTCCCCCAACCCGCCTTGTTCTCTCTTCTGCTCCCCCTCTCCCTCTTGGCCCCTGGGATGGCTTTGTCCTCAGAAAGCCACTTTCCAATGGAGGCAAGATGGCTGCCAGCTCTGCAAACCCAACAGAAAGAGGCCCTCTCTTTGCCCATCATTCCTGCCAGAGCCTGAGGCCAGGCTCACACTGGCCCCAAGCAGGGTATGAGCCGTCCTCAGACCTGCCTCTGATGTCCAAGGCCTGGGCCACAGGCCCCCTCTGGGAACGGCCAGTGGGTACCTGAACCCTGCAGCCTGGGATGGGGGAAGGCTGTACCCTCTCAGGAAGATTTGAGAAACTGTTCCCAGAAGCCAAGCCTGGCTGCTGGACAGGCAAAAACAACAGGTGTCCACTCAAACAAGGTATTTTCCTGAGCGGAACTGGGTGCCAGCTGTGACCATACATTTTCACTCCACTCTTTGCCCTGCTCCTGGCAGCTGTTGTGGGAATGGCTTTTACACTTTCTGTCCGTGTCTCTTACTTCTCGCCTCTGAGTGGAGACACAGGTGGCAGTGTGGCCATGCTGGCTTGGGGACTGTGAGCCGGGCATGGGCAGCTGGCATAGGCCTGGGGCCGCGGCTCAGCAATGTCACGCAGGGCCTGGCTGCAGCTGTCCGGATGCCCTGGGGAGGGGGTTCTCGTTCACGGTGCAGGATCTGCAGGGCTTTGGCAAGTCTGCCAAGAGCTGGGTGGATTTCTTGGGGGGGGGGCAGCCCGGGAAGGGGCTCTGACTTGGGAAGGACATGGGAAGCTTCTGTTTATCCCTGTGGGGTGAGCTGGCTCAGGCAACGTGCCTGTGCCAGGCCCTGGAGGGACATGGGGGAGGTGGAAGGCGAGGCCCCCGTGCTGAGGATCTGGCATAGACCTGAGGGCAGGCACACATAATAAGCCCCGCGCCCATCCAGGGGAGGGGGCAATCTCCAGAGCCGTGGAAAGCTTTGTGGAGGACTTGGGTTACACCTGGGAGATTAGACAGGATTTTAATCAGTCACGAGGCAGGGTGGGCCGGGTGAAGTTACCAGGGAGGGCCCAGAAACCGGAGAGACTCTCCCAGGGCAAAGGGCAGAGGGCAAGGGGGGGTGAGGGTGGGGGGGGCGGGGGCCTTACAGCAAGTTTGACTTAGTGCTGGAGTCCTGGCCTAGTCTGTGTGACCAGGGGCATGATTTATAGCCTTTCTGAACCTTAGTTTGCTCATCCAGAAATGGGGATCAAAGCTGCCACTCCAAAGGGCTGCTGTGAAAATGAAATGAGGTCACAGTTGAAGCAGAAGGTGGAGAAATGGGATTTCCCTTCCTGCATTTCAGGGCAGCCAAGTGTGTCCCAGTGCTGGGGATGAGCTGGCCTTGCTGTGAGAGCGAGGGACTGGAATGGGCAGGGGGCAGGGGCTGGATAAGGAACCAAAGTAAGTGAGACCAGGCGCTCCTCGGAGTGGAAGGCCTTGAGGACGTTTGTGGCGAGAGAGGGCTCTCTGCAGCCACGTGGACTGCCGCAGGCTGGGCGGAGGGATGCAGGATGCTCCGACAGACTCCGGTAACTCCAGGACAAGACGTGCAGGGCCGTGGGATGGAGAGTGAGGCACAGATATGGGAGACTGCCACAAACTATTGTTTCCTGACTTGGAAAGGGAACATCCAAGATAGAAAATAGGGAAATGATAAGGAAGGAAAAAGAAAATCACCCCCGGTCTCTTCACCCAAAGACAAACACAGTTAATATTTTGATCTGTTTCCTTCTAGTCATTTTTCTGTGTGTGTATTTTTCTAAAGAAAATTAAAATCACCCTATCGAGCAGGGCCTCTGGCTGGAATGGAAGATGCTGTGCTGTTTGGTTCCTGCTCTCTGGAGAGAGGGTGAGACTTGGCAGCCAGTGTCGCCAGCTGTGGTAGTCGCCACGCCAGAGGCTGTGTTCGCCATCCCAGACCTCCCATTTTCCTAGAAAACAAAATTGTTTTGTTCTGCCCTGAACACTTAGGCCCAGATTCTGGCCTTGACAAGGCAAAGGCAGCCAAGGAATTAAAGCATCGAAAACTGGGACTGTCTTATGAAAGTGTGACTTCACTGTCACCAGGACATAGTGCTCTTTTTTCCCCGAGGTCTGGCACTCCGGATGGCTCACCTGGCGTGGCTCTGCTGCCCTCCTTGGGGCCCAGTGTCCAGATGAGCTGCCCTGTCGAGTCCACCATGGGCTCGGCCTGCCATGCAGCTGGGAGGCCAGGGCTGTTGATTGTCTTTTCACATCTTTGCGAAACACCAACCTCAGGCTCCTTGGTGGGGGTGACAAGTTGGGTCTCTTGGGACACAGCATTTACCCCAAAGCCCTTGCCTGAAGGAAGCAGTGTGCCACTGTGTTGGCCAAGGATCTAAATCCCCATCCAGCAGTCCCTGCAGCTTCCTGCAGGTCCCTGACCAGGCTGTGACTGCAGGTGAGCGAAGGGAGGGGCTTTGCAGCCCTGCTCACCGCCTGCCCGCGGTGGAGGAGGCAGACCCCCACCCTCTGACACAGAAGCTGGGCAGAGCAGCGCCTTTCCTGTTAATTTGGAAAAACAAACCTGCGGAGCCCCTCTCTTCACCCTTTGCTGTGGGGCCCCATGTGCCGTTCCCAGGATTAAACCAAACAGCACACATTCTTCTCTGGCAGGTGCAGGCCCCACCCGCTCTGGGCAGCCAACCGATATGCACATTTTAATTTCCTAAAAGGCCAGGCTGAGCCTTTCTCAGGGGTCAGGTGGCTCACCCTTGGCTCATGGGCTTTAGAGATGGCACTTGTCATCTCGGGTGTTTGGAAAGCAGCCCTGCTTTCCAGTCACCACTCCACCATTCCTTCCTTCTGTATACAAGTGATGCAGACATAAAAATATGTATTTGTGTTCTTTTTCCTTTCCTTTTTCTTGAAAGAACATTTGAATCCTGGACGAAGTCTTAGCTCTGTCACTTGACAACTGTATAATATAACCCAGGGTACTTGAATCTCTGCCCCGAATCTCTAAAATGGGGACGGTAAATGCTCCCGCCAGGTCCCAGACCTGTGAGCCTTTGAATGTGCATGCATTCTTCAAGGCTTACCGGCTACTTTCCTGTGCTTTCTGAGAATGTCACGGGCAGAGAGCCCTTCACTCCGAGCCCTTCTCCCGGGTGTGACTAAGTAATGTCTGTGCGGTTTCCTGCTGGAAGTCTGCCCCTCGCCCCGATGGGCTGTGAGCTCCCTGAGTTTATTTACATCTCTCTGATTACTAGTCAGGCACAACACCTTTCCACATAGTCATCGGCCATTTGGATTCCTCTTTTGTAATGTGCCTGTTTGTCTGTTGTCCGTTTTTCACCAAGTTGTTTATATTCTTCTTATTGATTTGTATGAGTTCTTTATATTTTGTGGATACTATTCTTCTGTGGTTGTCTTTTCACTCTTTAAGGTGTCATTTGATGATTAGCTCTTAATTTTAACGTAGTCAAATTAAGCAGTCTTTTCCTTTATGGTTATTGCTTAAGTTTTAGAAAATCCTTCCAAACCCTGAGGTCACAAAGGCATTCTTTTAGATTCAAGCATAAAGGCTTTATAGTTTTGCTTCTCTTCATTAGTCTTCAGTTGCGTGGAATGTCAAGAGTGAATTTTTGGTGTATGGTGTGAGGTAAGGGTCCAATGTACTGTCTTTCCCATGTGGACAGCCAACTGACCCTGAACATCCTCTTCCCGCCATCTGCAGGCCCCTTCTGATACACAGCAAGCATCCAAATGTGTGTGGGCTATTTCCGGACATTCAATCCTATCCCCTTGGTGTGTGTGTCTCTCTCTGCATCAGCACCACAACGTCTGAATGACCAATGCTTCGTAACAAGTACTGATGGCTGGGAGAGTGAGTTCTTCCACCTTGTTGTTCTTCAAGAATAGTGTTGATTCTTGGCTTTCTGCACTTCCAGATCAATTTTAGAATCAGCTTGTCCAAGGTTCCAATACAGAAACCTTGGGATTTTTATTAAGATTTGGGGACAATCTTTTCAATATTCAGTTTTCTAGTCAATGGAACAAAAGCATATTTCTCCATTTATTTATGTATTCTTAAATGTCTCTCATTAAGATTTTATCATTTCTCCTTAGACTTCTTGTATCTTCTTAATTACATACTAAGGATTTTTTTGTACTATTGTACACAGGTTTTTTTCACTTTTTACTTAAAAATAACTTTTTGACTTACAAAAGAGGCAAAAATAGTACAGAGAGTCCCCATATACCTTTCACCAGCTTCCCCTAACATTAGCATCTTATTTAACCATGGTACAATTATCAAAACTAAGAAATTAACATTGCGTCAATACTATTAGATAAGCTACAGTTTAATTAACTTATCTGGATTTCCCCAATTTAACTGCTAATATCCTTTTTCTCTTCTAGGATCCATCATCACATTTAGTCAGCAGGTCTCCTTAGTTTCCTCTGATCTGACAGCTTCTCAGTCTTTCCTTGTTTTTCATGACCTTGACACTTTTGAGGAATACTAGTCAGGTGTCAATGTCTCTCGATTTGGGCTTGTCTGATATTTTCTCAGGATTAGATTGGGGTTATGGGTTTGGGGGAAGAATGCCACAGAAGTGAGGTGCTTTTCTCACTGCATTGGATCAGGGTACATGACATCAACATGGTTCGTCACTGGTGATGTTAACCTTGACACGCTTGGTTAAGGCGATGTCAGCTAGGTTCCGCCACCATCAAGTTACTTTTTTCCTTTCCATGGTCTAGTCATAAGAAGCAAGTCACTGTGTCCAGCCGACATTCAAGGGGAGGAGAGTTATAGTCTACCTCCAGCAAGAGAGAGTATCAAAGAATTGGTGTACCTATGTTAAAACCAACATAGCAATGAATAAATATTTGAGGGGAGAAACTTTGAAATTACCTGTTAAAGTTTCACCGACTAATTTTAGCACTGATCCAGGGATCTTGCCTGCAGCAAATATCATTGTGGTGTCCTAATGGTGGTTTTCTATTTTTCTCCTTCTTTCTACAATTATTATTTGGAATTCTTCCGTAAGGAAGATTTGTCCTGCTCCTCCAATTATTTATTTGTTAACCTGAATCAGTATGGACTCAGGAATATTTCTTTTTTGAGCTATAATCCAATGCTATTATTATTTATTTTGTTGCTCACATTATCCTAGCTTTGGCCATTGGATTGAGAATGGTATTTAGAAGCCAGGATCTGGGCACTGGGTGTGCCCATTGCTCCAGGGTTGTCACTACTTCTAGGGCCTGTCAGTGGACAGAGCTAGGAAGTATATGTATGTATATAACCTGAGTATACACACATATCTATATTTATTTCTGTGTCTACATTAAGCTAAATATGAATTCATATGATGTTTCTGATCACAGAGTTTATTCATACCCCCCGACTCGGTCTGTTACTTGTTTTCTGTAGCAGTGAGAAACCTGGCTCCCATTATCTATGATTTATTTGTTTAACCCGCATGAACACATAGTACCCCTATGAGAAACAAACCTACCAACTACAATAGTGGGTTTATGATAGTTTGTTAACTTTAGCCATACCGTGTCTGGTCAAAAGATTGTTACTGAGGCTTTGTAGGCCAGCTCCTTCTTCCCCTCCCCTTTCAGCACTGTCATACATTCGTTAACCCAGAATTCACTCGTCAGTCTACTCTCCATCCTAGGATCCTCCAACGGTCTCTTGATTTTTTTTAGTTTGTCCACAGTAAAATTCGCTCCTGGAGATGTACAGTTCTATGAGTTTTGACAAATCCCTGAGGTCACGTATCCACCACCACAGCATTATACAGAGACGTTCCATAGCTCTGAAAGTTCCCTCATGCAACCCTTTTGAAGTCAAGTACTCCCCCTCCCCTAAACACTAGCAGCCATTGACCTGTTTTATGTCCCTTTATGTAGTTTTGCCTTTTCTAGAATGTCATATAATATGTAGCCTTTTGCATCTGGCTTCTTTCACTGCTTAGCAAAATGCATTTGAGATTCATCCATATTGTTGCATGACTCCTTAGTTCATTTCTTTTGATTGCTGGATGGTATTCCATTGTATAGATGTACCACAGTTTGTTTATCCACTCACCTATTGAAGTACATCTTGGTTGTTTTCAGGTTTTGGGAATTTGAGTGAAGCTGCTATACGTATTTATGTACAGATTTTTGTGAACATAAATTTTCAATTCACTTGGGTAAATATATGGGAGGGACCACTGGGTCACATGGTAAGTGTATGTTTAACTTTATGAGAAACTGCCACTCTTTCCCCACATGGCTGCACATTTTGCACTCCCACCAGCAAACATGTGAGAGTTCCAGTTGCTCTGCATCCTTGTGTTTGATGTTATCAGGCTTCAACGTTTTTTTCTTTTGTTTTTTTTTAATGTAAGCTGAGAAGTAAGGCTCTAACTTTATTTTTTCCAAATATCTAAAATCGACACCACTTTTTAATTTTAGCCATTCTATATGGGTGTAGTGGTAGCTCATTGTGGATTTCAATAGCATTTCTCTAATAATTGATGTTGATTGAATTGAGCATCTCTTCACGTGCTTATTTGTAATCCCTTCTTAAAATTGGGTCATTGGCTTTCTTGTTGTCAAGTTGCAAGAGTTCTTTATATATTCTGGATTCAAGTCCTTGACCAGAGAGGTGCCGTATAAACATTTTCTCCAACTCAGAGGCTTGTCTTTTCATTCCCTCAGCAGTGTCTTTTGTAGAACAAATGCTTTTAATTTTGATAAAGTCCAATTTTTCAATTTTTTTCCCCTTAATGACTGAGCTTTTGGTGTCGTACATCAAAACTCATTGCCAAATCCAAGGTCCAGAGATTTTCTTCTATGTTTTCTTTGAAATTTTATAGTTTGTTTTACTTTAGTTTTTTTAGTAAGATTGTATACAATACCTTTTACACTTTCATCTTCTGATTGTTGATGATATCCCACAATATTAGGCAGAAATGGTAAATGTTTTAAAATTTACACACACACATTCACAAATTTATATTACAACTAAATTTAAGAGACAGTTGTATTACTTTGGGATGAGAAAACCTTCCTTTTTAAAAATGCAAAAAAATAGGTGTCAGTTTAAAAACAGAAAACATTTCTATGATAGAAACAACCAAATAATTAAGGTTAAAATAACAAAGATAGCCTGGGGAGGAGATCTGGGCCTCATGTGACACAGGGTTAACATCTCTAATATATAAAAAATTCCTACAAATCGACAAGCAAAAATGAGCAAATGATATGAACAGACAATTCCGTAGGAGGAAATCCAAACAGCCTCTGAGCCATAAAAGGCGCTCAGCGCAGAAGGAAAAACAGCATCCCAGTCTTCATCCACGCTTGGCGGGCCCTGCAAAGGCTGCCAACAGCTGGTTAGGTCATGGATGTGGGGAAGCTGGCACATTCACACGCTGCTGGTGGAATCTGAATTGCTACATTCTTGGGAAAACAATCCAGCAACATCTATTAAAATTACCAAGGAAGCACTCGCTCACCTGCTGCAGTGTCAGGTTTTCATAAAGATGGGTGGTGCGTCATCTTAAAGCAGTGGCTTAAAGCTAATGGAGCCTGAGTGTCCGTCAAACATGGAATGGAGAGAACTGTGGGAGATCTAAACTACGGACTTCTACACAACTATTAAAATAAGACTTAGATCCATGTCTGTATACCTGTAGAAAAATGAGATGAGCATGTTGTAGAGTGACAGGAACAAAGTGACAAGAACAGAGCCATCACATGTGCATAAAAGCAAGTCCTACCTGGTGTCAGCTGCTATGATGAGCAGAGAGGGATGAGCTAGGAATCCAGGTGGCAGTTAACACTGGTGACCACAGAGGAGGAAGGCCTTCGTAAATCTTTGAGTTGTTTCACTTTTTACAAGTACTTAATACTTTTACAATAAAAATTTTATATGAAGAAAAAGTTCAGATTGATAATCAGGGGACTAAAACATATTCTTAGTCACCCCTGAGCACCAGCGTCAGATTGCTGAGGGTGGGCCCAGGAATCTGAATGTTACAGCAGCTGTTAGGGTGGTTCCTGTGCCTCCCTTGGGGTGTGGGTGGTGGATGTGGCATCGTGGCCTGAGTGAGGGGCCAGGAGCTCTGTGGCTGTCCCACCCTCCCGGGCTTGTGATTCCTTGTAGGCAGTAGTCCTACCACCCTGGGTCTTCACTGGGGCGTCGCAAACCCTCTGTCCACATGAGTGATGGCCTGGTGGTAGGAATCAGTTTCTCTTACCAGACTTATGCTGGTCAGTAGCTTTATTCTTGACCTGAAATGTCAAGTGTGAACCTGGAGAGACACCTGGACACCTGAGCTCAGCCCAGGCACAGTCCTCATTCTAAGGAGGCATCACTGGCCTTCAGCCATTGAGGCCTCAGGCACGTGGGGGTCATCTTAGCCTGCCCAGATCCTCGGCACTGAGGCTTCGTGCACCATCTCTACTCCTCACCTGGCCCTGCGAGTGGGCATCTTGTCCATCTGCGGGGAGGGTCATGGTTTACAGGTCTGTCCCATGGCCAGGTTGGCAGGTTGGGGTGGGCATCTGAGTCCAGCTCTAGCCAGCCCTGAGCCCCTTTGCCATCAAGCCTTCCAGATGCCTAACATGGCCACAACTTTCCCCGCAGTGAAGAAGAGCCCCACGCTGCTAGAAGTGAGCACGGCCCATTTCATGAGAACCAACAGCTTTGCTGAGGACCTGGACCTGGAAGGGGAGACGCTGCTGGCTCCCATCACCCACGTGTCACAGTGAGTGCCCACTTGCCCGTGGATGATGGGCAGAGGAGTATAGGGCTCAAAGGGCTCAATGCTGGGACTTGGGTCTACTCACCCAGCACCCACCACTTGCTGCCTGCCCTCAGCAACCTGGGGCTACCAGCCACCATGGGCTGGCCCCAGTGCCTGGGCACCAGGCGAGGAGGGGAGCAGGGGCATTTCCCGCCGAGTCTGGGAACATGATCCTCTTGTTTTGACTTATGGAAAACCAGACTGATCATTTTCCACTTGTTTTCGTGCTTCGAGCGTCTGAGAAGATTGTTTTTCTCTCCCCTAGCCCCCTCCCACGCCCCCCAAAAAGAGACGACTTTGTTTTTCAGCACTTCCCCGTGGAACCCTGGCCCAAGGCACGGGGCAGATGCCGAGTGCTGTCTGCCAGTTGCCGCTGCTGTCCTCAGGGGCTCCTTCAGGTGGAGGAAATGGCTGATTTTCCACGCCTTCCAGTTGGCCTTCCCCGGAGGCACAGCTGGCCTGGGATGCATGCCCGTCCTCCCCCGCCGTCACGGCATCGCCAGGCCAATCCCGGGGGCCCAGCCGTGGTGTGATTCCCCTGTGACATGTGACTCGGTACTCCCTGCCAGGGCACCCAGCGGTGATAGCCTGTGGCGGGGTCAGCAGGGCATTCGGGCCCATTCTGGCTGCCACCCCACTGGGGATCCCCTGAGAAGTCTTTCTGTTCCGGGATGTGTAAGCGGCACTCTCAGCCCTTCCCAGGGGCACTTGCCGGCACTCTTTCCTTCTCTCTACAGACAGCTCCCTAAAGGGTATCAGGCTCTCCAGGCTTTCTAGGGGTCTTGAGGTTGTCCTGAACCATGTGTGCCTGTGTCAGAGTGAGGCCCTAGGCCTGCTGCCATTGCTGCCAGCCAGGTGTGGCTTTTGCCTGGTAGGTAACTGAGGAAGTTGGGACCCGAATTACAGGGTCTCCTGGCTGCTCATGTGACCTGAGGACTGGTAGAGTCAGGTAGCAGAATGAGAGAAGGATAGGGTTGTCTCGAGGTGGTATTCTGACCAGACAGGACCCGCTCGCCATCTTTCCAGGTCCCCCAGGCTCACAGAGAGGTTGGCAGCACCCCGTGGTTGGCAGGGTGTACATAAGAAGTGTTCACAGGTCTTGGTGGAAGCCAACCGGATCACTGGGAAGCAGGGGTGACTTGTCCTCGTGGACTCAGCACCAGAGCAGGCTTCTGAGTTACCCCAAGGAATGGGGCTCTGAACTCTGGGTCCGTCCTGGAGATGACCTGCCAGGCTCACTTGATAAATGGGCAGTGCAGAGGTGTGAGCAGCAGCGGGTTGTGCAGGTACGTGTCAGCGCCTGAAGGCAGAACGCCAGCTTACCACTTTGGCTGAGGCCTGTACAGAGTCCAGGGCATGAAGAGATACCAAAGTGGTAAAAGTTGGAGTTTTGTAGCTGGTATTGTGTGCAACACAGGTGGCAGTGCCTGCTCAGAGCAAGGGCAGTCAAGAGCCCGCTGAGAACTACAAACCTCGTGTGGTTGGACACCACCCAGGCCTCAGCCTGCCCCTTCTTGTCTTCCTGGCCTCTCTCCTGTCAGAGCTCATTTTCTGTCATTCTCTCAGCCGTGGCCCAGCCCCCAGGTTGTAGATCCAAGGAGTTGCACCCTGGGAGGACAGGGTTGTCACTCACCACCCATCCAGCCGGGCAGTCAGGCCTCATCAGCTCCCTGGGCTCTGAGGCCCAGGGTGAGGGTGGTGAAAGACTGGAGTCTGAGATGGCCCACCACTGCTTTGGGCAGTCACCCCTTTTGAGGTGAGGGCTGTCCACGCTGGCACACACCAAGCTTCTTGGGGCCAGAGGCTGCCCATCTGCCCAGGGAGCCCCAGGAGGCAACGCAAGCCAGTGTAGCTGCATCGTCAGGGGCGCTTGGCCACTTCTTGTCCTCCTCCTACGAGACAGAGGCCATCAGACCGGAAACGCCCCAAGCTCTCTGCTTGCAGTGGGCCTGCTGCATCATCATCCAGAGAGCCTGCTATGGGACTTCTTAGGCCAGCATTCCCACACTTTGGCCAGTTGGTTGTAGGAAAGGAGTGTCTTCTGTCACCTCCAGTGCTGGCTGGGCCTAGGTAAGGCCAAAACACCAGTCTTCACCTGACTGGGTTCCCACCCTAACCTGCGAATGTCTTTCCCAGTGCAGACCCGTCCAGAAGCAGCGGATGTGAGCAAGGTAGGAAGGAGCCCAGGCGTGGTGCACGGATGAGGGGTCTTTGGTTGTGGCTGGGAGCAGGGAGACCGAGATTTCAGCTGAGGGGCCACCTGGAGGCACTGTGCTCTGGTCAGGGCAGAGTCAAGGCTGAGATGGCAGGGGATCTGTGAGCCTGCCTCCTCAGTAGTTGGGGTACCGTCCCTTGAGGAGCTCTGGTCGGAACGGTAGGATGCAGGCCAATGAAAGTGGTGTCAGGGCCTCAGAACCCAGCTGCAGGCTGAGCAGAGGGCCCACCACCATGGCTGGAGGAGGAGGTAGCCCCGGTGGGCACCGTGTTTACTCAAGGCTACACCGACCTTTGGGGCGGGAAGGCAGGCCAGGCCTTTGTGCCTATGCTGGGGCCGCATTCCTCTGCCTCCTGCACGGCCGACCTGGTGATTGATGCCCCTAATTAAACTCGGCTCCAGCTGCTCAGGGACGTGGCTCCCACGAGCAGCCCAGCTCTGTGGACCCCAAGAGAGGAAGAGAGGTGCACGCCCTGATGTGTGTGTCCAAGGGACAGGGATGTGCATGGGGGTCTTGCAGGGGGCAGAGTGGGTGGGAGGCAGTTACTGAAAAACAGATCCATTTTTCTTCAGCATTTTACTGATGTTAAATGTATTACCACGTTGGGCCAGTTCCAGAATTCAAATTAAAAGCATAAATAAAGACACATTTTGTTTCCATCTCAAGCTCTCCCCGCCCGCAGGGCCCCAGGGAGGTGAGGTCACTGCAGCCTTGATTACGGGAAGGTCCCTGGGGCTGGGCGAAGCTCCTTTTTCCGGGGCCTGTTGGCCATTGGTGGAGTGAGGGGTGGGGGGCCCGGGGTCTGCAAGCAAGCCTGGTCCAAAACTAGGGAGCCGCCAGCGAGCAGGGGCCAGGGTGTAGTAGGCTGGGGAGACGGTGGCTTCAGCCACGCCAGCTCTGTAGGCAAATCCCAGTGTCCCTGTGCAGTCCCAGGGCCCTCACCCAGCTCTGGCACATGCAGCTTCCCACACAGCTTTCAGGGAGATAGTCTTCTGGGTCCAGCAGGGCCAGAAGGGAGCCTGTCTGCCTCAAGCTCCCTGCGCTCTGTCCCCCCTACCCAGAGCCTTGCCACAGGGCTTCCAAGGGGCAAGTGTAAGGTAGAAACAGGGCATATAGAGTACAGTATGGGGGACCAAGGGAGCTCCCCACCAGGGGAGGAGAGCCCTGTACCCCAATAAGAGCTGAGATGAGTTCCGGGGATCCTGCTTCACCCACTGTCTTCTGCCCACGGAGAGTCACTGGCAGGATAGTGGTGGTGGGGTGGGGGGAGGCACCCACCCATTTGTGCATCCCTTGCCTTGAACATTGTGTCCCTATCTGGAACGCCCTTGTCACTCATTGCAGCCATCAGATTCCTACTCATCTTTCCGATGTCTGCTAAGGCGTCCCTGCCTCAGCCAGGATGCCTGCGGGCCAGGCGGCCGCATCCTCCTCCAGCTCTAGAGGCCCTCGGTACCAGCTCCCTGAGCCTTCAGTACGGCGCCTGGGACCCTTTTTGGGGGTCTGTCTCCCTGCCTGGCCCTCAGCTCCTAGGGAGCAGGGAGTGTGTAGCTCCTCTCCACCTCTCCCTCGCCAGCATCCCTAAAGCCCCAGGCCAAAAGGAGCTCTAAGACTGCTGCTCCTGCCCAAGGCAGACAGGATCCCCTCAGCCAAAGCCTGGCCAGTCCCTCCCAAGGGGGACATGAAGCAAGCTCGGCATGGGTGCTAGCACACAGGGCCTGGGATGGCAGGGTTAGAACTGGCCTCGGCATGAGGATCTGTGGTTCTGAGCTCTGGGCTGTTAGCGGAAGTGGCCTGGGTACCCTTCTCCCAGCAACCTTGGGAGATTGCAGCCATTTCCATGAAGTCCCCTCCCCAGCTGCAGAGTCAGCGAGGACTGGCTTGGAATTCACATCTGCCCCATCAGTTGCACATGGATGCCCAAGACAGATGGTGCAAGAGGCCAGGCCCTCCATGAGCACAGCAGCCTATGGTTTCCCAAAAGGGTCCCCCCAGAAGAGTTGGTCCCTGGTCCCCTCCATCTCTTCTGTCATGGCATCTTGGATGGGCGAGACTCAGCTCATGTTTATTAGCCACTCCCCATTCTGCTCTGCAGGCGGAGAGTGTAGGGCAGCACCCTGTCCACTGAGATGGGCCCGGGAAGGGCCAGGGGCCTTCCAGGAAAGGCAGGCATGGGAGGCAGGGCCGAGGCTAGGGCACTGCAGGGCCCCCACCAGGTGACCGTGAGCACCTCCCCAGCAAGCATGTGCTTGCGGGCCTCCTGCAACATGACAGCCTGTAGATCCTTGAGCAAAACCAGCCCTGTGTGCGTTAATTAGAATTTCCATGTCTTCAACTTTCTCCTGGACCCTGCAGAATCTCACGCCAAAACGTTCAAGTTTCTCTTTTCCAGCGAGGCCGCTGTGGCCTGGCTTTCATCCACATCACTACTAATGTCTCCTGAATTCTGCGTTTGTCAGCGAGGCCAGGGCCAGCCCCATGCCTTCTGGAAATGGGGGCAAATGTCACAAAGCTCAGCCCCGCTCTTGGCTCCGTGGACCCAGGGCTAGCTCTTTTGATGAGACCAGCTTTGCCTAGAACATTTCAGACATACCCAGGGCCCACTGCAGCCCACCCCCCCTGGACCCAAGGAGGCACCAGGCACTGTACCCCTGCAAGAGCCTGAGCTCCTCACTTTGTTTCTCACCCTGCAAACCTTGGTGGGAAAGGATGGAGAGGCCATTCTGGGGCCAGTGTCCAGGGGGACAAGGGAGGGGGCTTGCCAGGAACAGATGAGACCAGTTTGTCTTTCCAGACCATTGTCCCGTCTTCTTTGGAGCTCCAGACCACCTCTGTCTGCACGAGGTGCCAAGGAAGCCCCATGGGAGCCCGCCCGGGAGGGCTATGCGAAGCTGCATGAGTCACAGGCTCCCTGTCAGAGCCTCACAGTCCCAGCCAGGCTCAAACCCGTCTCTGAAATGCACGGGGGGATTAAATGTTCTCCTAATTAAATTAAAAGCGAGGCGGAGTGGCTCAGTGGGAAAGAGACGGGACTGGGAATCGGATGCCCTCAATCTGGCTCCCAGCCTGCACTGGCCCAGCTGCGAACCAGCCCCCAGAGGCCCCCTAACCTTGGGGAGCCTCACTTCCTCCATCTGAGCATGTGAGGAGGATGCGGCTGGCCTCGTGGGGCCACTGCTCCAGGGAGTGGGCCTGCTGTCTAGGTAGAAGGCCCAGAGGAAAACTAGCAGGCTTCTTACTTCCTCAGCAGCCATCACAATAACCCCAGGCCCAGGCGTTGTTGGGACCCGGGCTCAGCCCTCTCCACTGTGCACACATCCTCAGTGAGAATGGCCTGGACCTGGCAACAGTGTTGGAGGATGTTAGGGAGAGGACAACGTCCATACACTAGAGGTGGCTGGAGGACAAAATGACTTCACAAATTGCACTGGTGTTGCTATGGAGACACTTCTGGTGGTTGGGGGGTGGTCCCACACAGCTCCCACGTGTGCTCTGCCTAAACCTAGAAGAGGAGACTGAGCCCTGAGGCAGCCTGGTCTGCAGGCCAGAGGCACAGGTCCCCTGAGCAGGGGTTAGGGAGAGTTGGGGGCCAGACCCAGCCCCTCTCGAGGCCCACACTGTCCGTCTCTCAAGTTAGGCTTAGAAAGGATTGTCCTCGTATATAGAGCTTTATGTTTTCAACTTCTTTGTTGAAGCATGAAGTACATACAAACACGTACACAGGTCTCAAGTGTACAGCTCAATGCATTTCACCCCCTAGGACTCACGTAACCAGCACCCAGGTGAGACAGCAGAGCCTCTCAGGAAGGCCTTGTGCTCCCGCTTCCTGTCAGTGATGCCCAGGGGTAACCACTGTCCTGGCTTCTAGCAGCAGGATTCAGCTTCGCCCATTCTTGAACTTTCTATAGATGGACTCGCACAGGCACACACCTGCATGTCTGAACTTCCTATGAGACTCGCGTATGGCTGAGGAGAGCAGTTCTCTCTCCCCCTGCCAGCTGGCACTCCACCGTGTGAACGGCCTACACTTTGTTTATTCGTTCTACTGTCGGTGGCCACTTGGACAGTTTCCAGTGTGGGGTTGTTATCATCAGTGTGAGGAATATTCTGTACAGGCTTTTTGGTGAACAAATGGGCTGCATTTCTGGTGAGGATATGCCTAGGTGTGGACCTGCCGGGTCGCGGGATGGCCATGTTCACTTTTAGTTCCCAAAGTAGGCGTGCCCATTTTCCCTCCCACCAGCAGCATAGCGGATTCTGGCCTCCATGTCCTCAATGACACTTGGCATTTTCCATCATTTCTTTTTAGCCGTGCTGATGGCTGTCTAGTGGCATCAAATTATGATTTTAATTTGCAGTAACCTGATGGCTAAGACAGTTGAACCCTTTCCCGTGTTACTATTATTTAGTTGGATGTTGTCCTTTGTAAAATGCCTACATCTTCTGCCTGTTTTATTTTGGGTTGTCTCTTCTTATTGATTTGTAGTTATTTCTATCTTTACATATCCTGGATATGAGTCATTTATCAGAAATACATATATATCTACGAATTCCAGATAAACGGCACTCCCCCTCTGCAGAACGCCCTTTTCCTCTCCTGAGGGTATCTTTTGACGAACAGAAGGCCTTAATTTTAACAGGATTCAGTTAATCCAACATTTCCTTTCTGTTTAGTGCTGTTTGTGTCCTAGTTAAGAAACTTTGACTACTCCAAGGTCATAAAGATATTCTGTTTTTTTCTAAAGCTTTATTAGCTTACCTTTCACATGTAGATCTGCAGTCCATCTGGAATCGATTTTTGTGTCCAATGTGAGGCTGAGGTCAAGGTATACTTTTTCCCCCACTTACATATCCAGTTTGACTCAGTACCCTTTATTGAAAAAACCATCCTCTCTCCCCTGCCCTGCCACGTCAGCATCGTCACAAACCAGCTTACTGTCTAGGTGGGGCTGTTTGTGCACCCTGTTCACTTCCATCGGTCAGATTTTAGTTTTCTCTTTTGCCAGGGCCATGCTTCTTTATCACTGTAGCTTGATAACAGGTCTTGACAGCTGGTCATGCCAGCTCTGGCCAGTTCTCCTGCCTCACGACTGGCTTGGCTGTCGTTGTGTGGCCCATCTCTCCATCCACGTGCTAACTGCCATAGAAAAACCTCCTGTAGGTGCGGTGGCTCTCTAGACGAGTAAGGGGAGAGCAGACATCTTTACAATATGGAGTCTTTGGAACTGTGTTCTTAACACGTCCCTCGTTTATCAGGTCTTGGTTCACTCCTCTTACTGTGTCCTGTGGATTCCAGTGCAGTGGTCATGCACACCTTGTCTGAGATCTACTCCTTGTCAGCTGCTGTTTGGTATGTGTTCACCAAGCCTAGGGACACTGTCTGCCAGGGAACCCTGGCCAGCTGGGGTCATTTCTTCTTGCCCGTGGGATGCTGGGCCAGTCACCTCCCCTCTCTGAGCCTCAATGTCCTCTTGTAGACACTGGGGATGTGTCTTGTGGTGCTGGTGTGAGGCCTTGAGGAGATAGGGTCAGGCATCGGCCGTGTAACTGATTTGGGAAAGTGCCTGATAAATGTTAGCCAGTAGAAAATGTCACCTTGTAATGGGAAACCCCATGGGGACATCCCTTACTTGGCCTGAGAGCTTCTGAAACTGCTGGGTCACAAGTTTCCATGAGATACAGATGGAATCACAGCGTGTGGCCATTAGGTGTTGTCCTTAACAAAATGTACTTAGAGGCCCCAGAGCCCCTGGCCTCAGGATGGGCTGGAAGCAGGGGAAATCTGCAGGTCCACAGCCCACAGCCTCTCGTCAATGGGGAAGGGGTTCCTGTGGATAAGCAGGGAGAAAGCTGGCCCCCACACTCAGGATGGGGTTCAGAGGGCCATGCCCCACAGCAGTCACAGTGCCCCGATGTGCTTCTGCCATTTGTTCTCATCACAGAGAGTAATTCTGACTACCTGATTTGTCTTCTAAGACTTTGGAACTGAACCATCAGACCACCCTGCACCCAAAGTATAATCCTTCACAACAGTGTCCTATGGTGCCTTGTTAGGGAAACTGAGGCAAAGAGTGAGGTGACTTTGCAAAGCAGTTAGAGGGTATTTGGGAAGTGGGAGAGTCGGTAAGGCTGTTCAGAGCGCACGCGCACGCGCGCGCGCACACACACACACACACACACACACACTCAGGGTCCTTCCCCACAGCCTCACTTGTGGTTATGGGCCTGAGCCTGCTCCCTCCAGAGAGCCAGGCCCCTGGAGAGGACATGGAAGCACCAGGCAGCCAGCTGCTGGGCCCCCACTGAGTTCCTCAGGTAGCTGATCTCTATATCTGGGATATAAAGCGCGGGGTAAGGTCACAACAGGACCTTTGGCCTAAAGTCCTTGAGCATGTTCTGGGCTTGTCCCTCTGGCCCAGCCTGGTGTGCAGTGGGGACCAGTGTCCTCCACTCCACGGCCCAGATTAGGCAGCCATCCGCTGCCCCAAGGAGACCTTTCTCCCACCTAATCCTTCCTCTTGGGCCTTTTGGAGGTGGGCTTGTTTCCCAATGTTTTCTTTAGGTTCATGTCTGAATTTGTTAAATTAAATTGAATCTCTTCCAGTTTCAAACACTTGAATGCTTTTTTTCTGCTTTTCTTTTTGAACTGCCCCATAACTCCCCCAGCCAGGTGTGTGGGCTCCAGGTGGAAGCTTATGGGGGCCTGGTTGTCAGGAGAGGCCAGCAGCAAGAGCAGGGGGGCCATGGTCATGAGATAGGGATGGACTTGGATGGAGCAATGCTCAGAAAAACTGGCTCCAGCTTGATTAAGCTTGGGCTGGTGTGTATGTGTATGTGTGTGGGGGCAGCGTGAGACCGTCCCCAGGGGCTCAGAGGGCTTCACTTGAGATGCTCTCCCCAGTGATCCCCACAGTCCGTGGCAGTACCTGGGAGCCTGCCTGTCTCCGGCACCAGGAAGTAGACTTCATCAGACCACCTGGCCTGGGTTTGGGCTGGGAAAATATCCCTGTAGGTGTCAGGAGATGGATAGACTGGGAAATGGGAGCCCCAAGACCAGAGACAAGAGGACCTTACCCAGAGGACACGCTAGCTGTGGGCAGCGCCAGGGCCAGGCCCCAGGCTCCTGACTTTAAATCCTGTGCTCCTTTGCTGTCTCAGCAGGGCCTGTCTTCTCTAGCAGGCCAATGCTCTCGCCTGCACCAGGCCCAGACCGCCCCCTTCATCAGGTCTGGGCCAAGTGACCCGAATCCTGGTGGCCTGCTGGGGCACTTCCCTGAGCACCATGCCCAGTCACCGAACTGCTAGGAGAGCAGCACAGGTACCTCCTCGAGGCCCTGGGCCTGGCCACACCCTGCTCCTTATCATGCTGCTTCTCCCACATGCAGGCCCTCCCCAGGGACAGGGAATAACAGTGTTCCCCAGTTGAGTCCTATGCAGGCCATGCCTGGAAGGAAAGGCTGATGGAATTGAGGCATTGCATGAACACCAAAACATGGGGTCAGGACTGGCCAGAAGGGGCAGTGAAGTTGGCCTATTGTCACAGCAGGACCTCATGGTACTCAGTCAGGAGACCCCAGTGAGCAAGACCAGGGCAGGGGGACTACCAATCCCAACCCAAGCAGGAGGGTCAGAGTAGCCCTGAGCAGGGCCAGAAGCCAAACTGGAGACTCCAGGCCCAGGCTGCAAAGCCACAACCTTCTCCCTGGGCAGAAATACAGGCCACCAGGAGCCACCACTTTTGAAAACAGTCTCATGAACAAACAAAAGGAACCATCTGACAGTGGAGTGTAGCTTGGCCTTCGTTTAGCAGTGGCTACTCTGCCTGGGCCCTGAGCCCTGGCAGATGCATCCTAGCTTGGTGCCAGGGCTCCCTGATTGCTGAGCACCTGAAATGCTCCTACCCAGCACATTGACCTGATGCCCTGCAGAAGGAGCATTCTCTCTGCCTGTCACTACCTGGCCACACAGGTGCAAGGACCCAATGACTTGGGCCAAAGAGAAGCTAAGCGTGACCAGCCTATCCACCGTGCGTGGCTGATCACGAACTTCTCTCATTTACCAGGTTGGTGTTGGCCCCTCTGCCTGTAAATGTTTAACTCCCAAGGATGCAGATCTCGGCTTGGAAGCCCGGGGGGCGGGGGCGGGGGGCAATCCTTCTTGCTAGTATGTGGGGACCTGCTGGTAGGGAACGCTGGTGGGGAAGAGTAGTGTCAGTCTTTGCCACAGGCCCACCAGTGCTGCAGCAAGGAGAGTGAGGGTTGGATATGAAGAGGGACTTCCTACAGTGAGCTCAGTCCCAGGGTGTGCTGAACGGGGAGTGTAGTCTTCTCCCATGGGTGGGATACCCAGCCCTGCGGGCCCCTCAGTGGTTTCCGGCTGCTTCGGGCCTGGGGTGCGGCCCCCTCATCTGTACTTGCTGGCTGCCCCACGAGGGCCTGGCCTAGGTCTCGCCGCTGATGGGGAGGGAGGTGTGGAAGCTGGTTTGCTGGGGCCACCCAGTGTGGGCTCAGGAAGGGAAGGAATGTGACTGAGGCCGGGTGTGGCTGAGGAGAGCGCAGCCAGTTGTGGGTTTTTCTTGGGGCCCAGATAGACGTGAGCAGAGATGGAGGCCCCTCTCTCTCAGCCCCCACCACACACACTAGGACCTTTCTTCAGCATGCGGCTGTGGAGCTGGAGGCCAAGGACACCCTCTGGAAATCTGAATTCCATTCGCTCTTGGCAGAGAGCAGCTTCCTGCTTGAGGAAGGTGTGCGCGTGTGTGTGCGCGTGCACACACGGCACGGGGGCTGGCAGAGGGAGAGGCATGTGGGTGGAGGGGTGTTTGATGAGATGTGTAAGGTGACCCCAGTGTTTCCCGGCACTGGATGGCACTTGCAAAGCCCGTCCGGAGGAGTTAAGACAAATACCTAGAGTGAATGAATCAGAAACGTGCGGGCTGCGTTGCCTTTGAAATAGGCTCTGGCTTAACACAGTCCCGGCAAAGCATGCCTTTGAATTTGAAAGCCAGAACTTTTTGCAAAATAATTCAAAAAGTTTGTTGAACCTTAAACCTTTCCTGATGATTCCTTCCTTCTGAAGTTAACTCGTTAAAGTTGCTCCAATCCTAGCCTGGTGCCAGACCAGCTTCCTGGAAACCCTCGCCAACTGCTGGCCTTTGGAAAGGCTTGTCACCCTAATAGCTGTAAAAAAAACGCTCACTGGGCACCTTGGCTACAGGGTCTGAAAAGTCCTTTGTGTTAGCTCCAGCTGCAGAGTTTTTCCAGGCCTCGCTTCTGGGGCTGACTAGAGCTGTTTCTCTTCGTTTCCTCTTACAGTGGCGGGTGCTCGGCCGGCTTCTTCCCACCCAGCTTCTCTGCCAGCGGCGTGGCCAGGCCTCCCCATGCCCAGGTGGGGGACGGGGATGCCCAGGGCAGAGCCCCTGGAGAGGCTGGGTGTGGCATGTCCCAAGTCCCACCAGCCTCATCTTCCCCTCCGTTCCCTCTCCATGGAGCTGGTGCTCCACTGGGGAGGGATCAGGGCCCCCTCCTAGGTCAACATTGTGTCACTTCCCCAGAATACCCAGGGTCCAGCCAGCTCCCAAAGCAGTGCTGTTTCAGAAGCGAAGATAACCTGCCCTCCCCCGAGCGGAGCTTTGACGATGTAAAGCGCGCAGGAAAACCGGGCTCTGAGGTAGAGTTTGCAAAAAGGGTTTAGAACATGAATATGCATTAGAAAACAGTTAAATTAATAGCAACATGAGGCAAATCAGTTGAAAAATATATTAAGTGCCGTCATTGTTGCATTAATCAAAATCAAAGATTACCTGAAAATGGAAAAAAGTTACATAAAAACTTAAATATTTAATGAGACACAGCAGTGAGAACATGCTGTACCAGTACATTTCTTTAAAAATCACTCCTCTAGAAATTCTGCAGTGACAAAACATACGTAACGTTTCATTTCCTAGGAGAGCCTTGTTGATCGCAAATGGGTGGAGGGCACCCCTTCTCATTGGGAGGAGGGGCTCCCTGGGAGCCTGCCCAGAGCCTGCTCTCACTCCCGCTTTGCCTCTCCCTGTCAAAAACCTCTTTGTGCCGGAGCAGCCCCTGCTCCTTGGAGTGACATGAACCAGAGCCCACACCACCATGCGGCGGGAGCCGCCTCTCACCGGCCGCCCCGGCCCCGCGTGGAGGGCCGCTCATTCACAGCCTGGCAGAACATCTGCATGCTCTGCAGCACACCGTTCTCTACATATTAGAATGTGCTTTAAAACAATAATAGTAAGGTAGCCTTTACATGCACACAGTAAAACAAACTCAGAGTACAAAAGGGAATATGGGGAAAATCAGACTGTCCCACCCCAACCCCTAAGTCCAAAATCTCCTTCCCAGAAGGTTATCACTGTTAACGGTTGCCTATTATATTTTCCAGAGTGTTTTATATGAACAAATATGTCTGTGTGTATATTTATATATACTCCTTTTCACACAAGTGGTAACATATTGTATATATTTATCTGCAGTTTGCCTTTTTGGACTTAATAAATAGGTATGCCATACTTCTTTTTGAGCTGCCCAGACAATATTGATTCATTATAGGGCAGTACATCTGAGAGGCATTTTTATTTCACAGTGTTTTGTGCGCACATCCATATGGATGTGTACATGCATTAACAGGTGACAGCAAGGCACGCTGTAGCTGAAGTGTTGCTTTCTTGTGGTCGAGCTTCCAGGATACTTGAAGGAACATGGTCTCTGCTCTCAGCCCACTGGGCTGGGCTTGCCCCGAATGGGATGGTGCTTGTGTAGCTCTAGTCTTTCTGGCGTTGGTTCCATTTCTGGTGAACACAGGGCCCTAGGCCACCTGAAAGAGGCATGGATGTGGTGGGGCAGAAGGGTAAGAAGACTAAGGAATGTCATGCTGGGTGTTAATCAGTGAGCTTTCCATCAGCCGATGCAGGGATGGGCAGCTCATTAGGGCCTGATTGAGGCCCTGAGCATTCCAAGGGCAACACTGCATCTGGCAGGAGGTGCCCAACAGTTACATGCACAGTGGCCTGGAGGCATATGATGTGGGCAGGAAGCAACCCCAGGGCATTTGAAGAGAATGGAGCCCTGGCCAGTGTACTGTGCTGGGACCTGTCTCGCAGGCGTCATGCTGTAAGGAAACCTTTCAGCTTTCACTGAGTGAGCCCTCTCATTTCTTGGTAAGCACGCGGCCCCAATATGCAGCGTTTAAAGGGAAGATGCCTGTGTGTTCTGGAGATGGATCTATATTAAGACATCTAGCGCGTCTCCTTTTTATTAACAGCTGCAGAGCATTCCATTGTGCCATAATGTATGGAACAAGTCCCCTATTGACGGATGTATAGGGCAGCTAAAGACAGCCATTAACCATTCAAATATTCACTAATGAACTGCCCATTTATGAAATTAGTCCCTCTGAAACATCCCTCCCCACTGAACACTATTGTTTCTCCCCACCCGTCTTATCCCTGCTCCATCTCCGTTGACTGACTCTCTTTCCAGGCAGTCTCTTATCAAACAAGGACAATATAAAGTAAATCACTTATAAAGAAGAATTGTAAATCTTGCCAGGATACGAGATTTCATGAAGTTAAGGGAAGTGAAATTGAAGAATCTCTCTAACAGAGATTAGGAGATTAGGCAGAGTTAAAGCAGTTAGCAATTGAAGAGAGAATCAGGGCTGATGCCTAGAGAAGCATTTCAAAGGAGAGAAAATGAAAAAATAAGGATTAAGGGTGGCCCCTTGGCAAAGCCACGAAGGCCTAATCTTCTACAAAAATGGTCTTCTCTGTGAAAGCGCTGCCAAAGTCCATTAGGAAGAAAAGATGACCATATCATGTTATACAAACATCATACCAGAACCTCAATTCCTTTTTTTCCTAAAAAGAGTAGATACCTGCAGTCTAACAACTTAGCATATATAGGATAATCTTATTTTCATTAACTATTATTGTTATTTTTCAAAGTAACTTCCTAATCAAATCTGTTTTCCATGAAATTTTTTTCTCCATTGTAAGTGGAATTACTTTAAGGAAGTCCATTTTTCCCCGTTAAAAATATTTGTACATGTTTTGATAGATACTCCAAATAAAGTGCCCATTTATCCTACTATGAAAATTGCACAAACGTGCCCATTTCCCCATACCCTCACCAACAAGTAAGTAATTACAGTTTTTATCTTCATTAATTTGGTAGATGAGAAATGGTATACTGGAGTTTTAATTTACATTTCTTTTATTAGAAATGAAGTTTTTATCTTTTCAAATAATTATAAAAGCATTTGGTTTTTGTGAACCATCTCTCTATACCCTTATTTATTTTTTTTACTGAGGAAGATTCACCCTGAGCTACCATCCATGCCAATCTTCCTCTATTTTTTAGTATGGGGGCCACCAGCACAGCATGGCCACTAACAGAGCAGTGTATGCCCACGCCTGGGAACCGAACCCAGGCCGCTGAAGCAGAGCATGCCAAACTTAACCACTAGGCCACCAGGGCTGGTCCCCTATGCCCTTACTTTTTTAATACTTCTTATTACTGATTTATAGGAACTTTGTCATATGTGTTGAAAATATTTTATCTCAATTTTTCTTTTGTCTTTTAGCTTCTATAGTTTTCTGCTGGCAGGATTTTAAAATTTTGACGTAGTCGATTTTGGCAGTCTTTTGTGATTTGGGGTCCTAGTCTTAAATTTTGAAAAGAACGTCTTCATTTTGAGATTGTTTTAATAAATTCTCTCACATTTTCTTCTGTCATTTTTATTTCAGTTTTTACATGTAAGTAGTTAATCTGGATTTTGGCATAAGGAGTCATTAAATCCAATTTGTTTTCTATATGTCTAACTAGTTTTCCCCACACTATTTATTTGAGTACATCATCTTCTCTCCACTGACTTATACTGCTACCTTTATCATATTTCAAACTCTCATGTAATCTGAGTCCATTCTGAGACTGTCTTCTGGATGGCTGATGGGCCTGGTGATAGGCCAGACTCAGTTATTTGACTTAGGAACTTTATGACGTACTCATCAGTGCGGCAGGGCATCCCTCATCTCTATTACTAAAGAGCCAGTAAGAGGAAGCTGCAGTTCACACAGTGCAGCCAACTAGAGAATCCATGGCATGGCCTCGGAGCAAAACACTCTTCAGATGTAGGCACAGGATTAGCTCTTGAGTTGGACGGGAAGACGGAGTGTTGGGCACCAAGTCCTCATCTCAGCAGCTGATGTCACGGAACAGGCGCGCTTGCTTCTTCTGGGGCTCACTCACATGGCAGAGTCCAGACAGGGGATGCACAGGGGCTGTGGGTCTGACCCAGGGGCCACTTCCTACACATGTGTGATCTCACACTTTCAGGGCATCTCAGGAAAACTGAATTCAGTAACTCAATAGAGAACAAGAGAGTAAATAAGCCTAATGCAAGAAGGAAAAAACTACAATAAGAAACAAAATCTATAACGTTTAGCCAGCCCCTGCCCCACGCCAACCACCAAAAAGGAAAAAAGGAGATGACCAAGTTTTTATAGCTGGAGTGCGATTAGAACCAGTGCAGGTCGAAATGGTTTCACGTCACAACTTGGACAGCACTGACTCAGTTTCCTTGTCTAGTCTGGGCTACCTGTACCAATGCAGCTTTTCCAGCCTCGTCTACGTGAAGCCAGCCAGGAGAAATGTTGTCCCCTGTCCCCCTGCTTGGTGCTCTCCTTTACTGACTTATAAACAAAAAGTCATGGTTAAGAGCAGATTCTGGAACCACGGCCCAAGTTCAAATTCGGACTGCACTGCTCCTACCTGCTGGACCTTGAGTGAGTCGTTTAACCTCAGTCTTTTTTTCCCCATCTGTAAAATGGGGAAGATAAGAAAGAGTGCCTTCAACAGAGGGTTGCTGGGAGGATTAAGTGAATTACTGATGAGAAGCACAAAGAACAGTGCTGACATATGTAAGGTTATATGGTGTTGGTTGCATGCATGTATGTATCTCACAATGAGTCATTCAGCTCATCTTTATCACAGGTGCCTGACAAGGCCGATGGGGAGGGGAGTTGGAATGAGTAGAATCAGCTTCAGAAAAAAACACAGTGCACCCTCACACGACCATTTAGGACAATGGGTAATCTTTAAAATCCACTGCCTTTCTGGAGCACAGGGGGCCAGGCTGCCACCAAAGAACTCCGGATGTCTTTCCAGAATTTTATAGGACGTGCATACGTGCTCAATATTTTCACATAAACTTCAGAATCAGTTTGCCTGATTAAGAAAAAACGTGTGTGTGTGTAACTATCCGTAGTCTGTTGGTATTCTCTATTGAAGCTGCAATCAATTTAGATTAACTTAGAATTATCCTTTTTACAAAAATAGTTTTTCTAGCCACAAATAGGGGAGGTTTATCCATGTGTTCAAATCAGTTATAATGTCCCTCAATATCTTTTAGCTCTTTGTTGGTATAGATTTTGTACATTTTTAAATGCATTATTGGGTAATTTTAGGATTTTTTAAATTTTGGGATCATGATTTTTTTAGTTAAACTTTTTATTTTGAGATAATTGTAGATTCATGTGCAGTTGTAAGAAATAATAGAGAGATCCCATGTAGCCTTTACCCAGCTTCCCCCAACGGTAACATCTTGCAAACTATAGGACAAGATCAAGGCCAGGACACAGACACTGATACAGTAGGGCTTCTGTCACCCCAGGGGTCCCTCATGTCTCCCTTTTATAGCTGTACTCTCACTTCCCTCCCACTCCACCCTGTCCTTAGCCCCTGGCAACCACTAATCTGTTCTGCATTTTTTTAAATTTCTCATTACAAGAATGCTCTGTAAGTGGAATGGTACAGTATGGGACCTTTTGAAACTGGCTCTTTTCACTTGACGTGATTCCCTGGAGATCCATCAGGTTGTCACATGCATCACTGCATACTTGGTATGACCCTATTTAGGTTTGTATTTTTAAAGCTGATGGACCCTAGTCACTAATATTTTCTTTAGGATTTTTTGCGATGACTATCATAGATGAAATAGATGTGTGTGCTTGTATTATGCTAGCCTTGTCAGATTTGAACATCAGTGGAATTTTGGCTCCATAAAGACTTTGGAAGATTTGTTAAGGGTGTGATTATTTTAAAATAGATGCTCAAAGCAAAAAAAACCCTCCTGTGAAAAAGTTATTTTTTTGGGTTTTAGTTTTCTCTTTTTTTCAACACTTTATTGAGGTATGCCTGACATACAAAATCTATACATAATTAACGTATACAATGTCATGAGTTTGGAGATAAGTATACACCCATGAGACCATCACTACCGTCTACGACCCAAACATATCCATCACCTCTAAAGTATTTTCCCCTCCTCTTTATCATTTATATTATTTATTATTATTTTACAAGAATACTGAACATAAGATCTACCCTCTTAGCAACTTTTGAAGTAGACAATGCAGCACTGCTAACTCCAGGCCCCGTGTGGGACAGTCGTTCTCCAGGACTCATTCATCCTACAGAACTGAAACTCTGTGCCCTTTCACTAATTCTTCCCTGCTGCCCCCTCCCCCAGTCCCTGGCAACCACCTTTCAACTCTCTGCTTCTATGACTTTGACTCTTTTAGATTCCTCATATAAGTGGTATCACACAGTATTTGTCGTTCAGGGTCTGGCTTATTTCACCGTCGTCCACATTCATCCATGTTGTCACAAATGGCAGGATTTCCTTCTTGTGAAAAAATGCTTGAACAACAATTCTATTTTGGAATGCCAACATGATTCAGGAAAAAAGTCATTTTTACATCATGTATGTTTGAGGGAAGGCCGGATAGAAGGAAGCAAGTTAGCTCCCTCTGGGACAGATGCAGGGGTTCAGGGAACCCCCAGGAAGGGCTTGGGAGTATCCTGTGGGGGGCTGGGAGGAGGGCATGCCTGCCTCAAATGCCCTAGAGAGGACTTGGCTTTCTCCAAGTATCTTCCTGTCTCCCCACCAACCCACCCAGTTCCATCTCTCTCTCTCTCCGACTCTGTGACCCCTACTCGTCTTGCGGCTCCCTGCTCACCCCCATGTAGAGGACAACTCTTGGGACTGGGGTGTTTGCAGACAAAGAATGGGGATCCCCGTGAGAGTTCTAGGGGAGGGGTGAAGTCAGTTGACCTTCATGGCCTCAGGCTCCCTTAATGGGAAACAGGGTTTAGGAAAGCCCCCTACTCGTCCATGCTGGGCCAGCCCATGAAGCCCGGAAGGAGCTTGCCTTTGACTTCTCCGGCGGTTTCCAGCTCCACACACACGTGCAGGCACACGCACCCCGAGCTAACCAGGGCAAAGGGCAGCTCCATGGAACTCCCATGGGCTCCCCCAGGGCTGATGTGTGGGGGCCAGGCTCTGGAACTGAAGGGACCTAGAAGAGTCAATGTAGTGCCCTGAAGGCAGGTGGAAGACAGGGTGCCCCGTCACCTCGTGTATCTGTTCTCCCACGCAGGAGGTAGAAGTGAGCACACCATGCACTGTGCAGGCCCAGGGCACCAGGAGGAGCTGGGCAGGGGCAGTTCTGGTCTCATCGTCGCGCTCCCTAGGTATCCAGGTCTTCTGAAGGAGGCCTGGCACTTTTGTTTAGGTAAGGAGAAAACTCCCCAGCGCTGCACACACCTTGGACTAAAGAATAATCTTAAAATAATAATAGTACTTGTACTTCCTCTTAGCCAGGCACTGTGCCAAGTGCTTTATAAACATCGTCTCACTAATCCTCACATCACAGCAGCTTTTGATATAAGAATATTATCGCTCCCGTTTTATATATAATCAACCTGAGGCTTGAGAGGTTAAGTCTGGGGCCCAGGGTCACAAAGCTAGTAGGTCTGATGAAGTCACTGCGGTATCATTTTACACAAGCCAAACTCTCTTCTGACCCTCTCCCCTTTCGAGGCCGGGGCTGATTTTTCTGTGGGTCTCAGCTGAAATGCCCCCTCTTTAGAGTGGTTGATTTGTAAGCCTCAGACTGGGCCACAGAGAACCCCATACATCCCTTCCCATTCTTAATGGACAACTGTGTGTGTATTTGTGAAGGGTTTAGTGGCTGTCTCCTGCAGTCACGCAAGGCCAGTGAAGGCAGGAGTGGGCCTTTTTTGTTCACTGTTGTTATCTTCAGTGCTTAATCCGTGTGGAGCCCATCATGGCTGCTCTGTGAATGTTTTGTGAATAAATAAGTGAATGAATAAGTGAGCGGTGATTTGTGCTCAGGCCAGTCAGGTGCAGGGCCCCAGCTGTGGTCTGTCCTCCCACGAGGGCCTGCTGGGGCCCCAGCAGCCCATGTTGGGTCTCGGAGTGGCGATGAGGCCTCAGAGCTCTTCTTGGAGCTCATTTACTCCTGCTCCTCTCCAGGGCTCCTGTCCCCACCCTACAGGCCATGGCAGTTGGAGGCCAGAGTCTACCAAGGGTCTCTAATCACAAAGAACCTCTCCCCCTGGAGCCCACTCCCTTCTAGAAATGCAAGGAAATCAAATGCCATGACTTTGATGATCCTTCCGGGGCCTCGTCTGTAGGGGCCATTTCAGCTTTTGTAGATCAAGAAACCACAGCTCAGGGGCGGCAGATGTTCCCAATATAAAATGGTGGCGCCTGCAGAGGTGCTTATGTCTATGCGCGCCAAAGGTAGGAGTCTCTCTGCCACTAGGCCATGTTCAGATGCCTTCCTTGCCTGGTTGCACTAGTTCTGCCTCCCGAGAGAGGAAGTCTGCTCCCGTTTCTTAACGGCAAGTCTCCCATTAGCCTGAGAACCAGGGGCCTTTAGATGTTCCTGTTCCCAGGAGAAATCTTATCAGCTCAGGAGGCATGGGGACAGGCCAGCACCTGGTTAAAGCCTCTGAATGAGGGCTCACGCACTGTGGGTGATGGAGCTGGAGGTGACGGACAGAGCGAGGGTCCTGGTCTTCCACACCCTGTCGGCCTGAGTATGGCGGGCAAGAGTGTTTTAGTTTGTAAGACTGGACACGTAGAAGCCAGGTTTTCCAGGCCATGTGCGCAGCCACTCTGCCTGTCACTACTGCCTACAAAGGTTGGTCCTGGGGCTCTAGCTGGTCAAAAAAAGTAGGAATTGCATATGATTCCATCAAAGATGGTTTTCCTATTAAAACATGACTCGTTAAAAACATAGGGCTTAGTTCAGAGTAAACAATTCAAACTGCTGAGGAGATGCAGAGATTTATAACAGAGAGCAAGACTTAAAGAAGTAAAAGCCCCTTACACTGAGACCATGAACATTCCCTGAAACGCCAGCTCGGTGCAAACACTACTTGCTCCAACCTGCTCCTTCATCTCGGCTTCTGGGGGCCTCCCTCCCTTTCCGGTCTCAGTGCTTCTAGTTTGGAAGGCCCCGGGGCCTGGCCTGGGCCTGGAGCCCTCCCTATTCCTTCCTGGCTTGAACTCCAGGTCGGCCCAGATGACCTGGGCCTCTGGGGCTGCTGCTCTCGCTCCACGCCCAAAACCTCAGCCTCCACCTCGCACACCAGCCTTGTTAGATTCCTCTCCCTGGCCCCATACTCACTGCTGCCTCTCTCTTCCAAATCACAAACACAAAAGATGGCCAAAGGTACGCTGTCTACGACGTTTTTTCCTAGTCAGACAAAACCTGATGACAGCCTTTTGTTTCTTTCCATTGAGAAGCATTTCCCTGGCAACCACTCTCTCCTTATTCAACACCAGCTAACTGCATCCTGCCCCTTTATCAAGACGTTGTTTAGAGCAAAGAACTCATTAACTGGTACAGCAACTTGGGAATCCTTTCACACCGGCTCTCAAGAGGCCCTTCCTCTGACAATGGGGCACACCATCAGGCTCAGGAGGAAAAGCGTTGGTGGGGGCTTGGTCGGGCTCTGCCAGGAGACAGGCAGCTGTCCATTAGCCACTGTGCCCAATACCTTCTCTGATTGGATTATAACTTAACAAAAGGGGAACTCATGTGGCCAGAGTGGCCTGCCCCATTTCTATCCCTGCAGTCTCTCCTTTGAGGTGGCCCAGGCGTGGGTATTAGGGCCTGGAGCCTGCTGCTGGCACAACACAAGCTCCAGGGGGCCATGTGGGCTCAGTCCCCACTGATCCCTCAGCTTCCCAGCAGCATTCTCTTTCATTTGAAAACATGCTCCTTTGGTAAACAGACTATGTTCCAGAACTTTCCGGCCAACCTCCCTTCTCTTCCTCCTTTTCCACTGTTCGGTGTTGGAAAAGCAATAGATTTGCTTTCTCAGTGTCCCTGAAGTGCCTTTCTGGCAGAGAAGAATGTCCCTTGTCTATGGCACCAGAGTTGAAGCTAAGCTTTCCTAGGAGAACAGGCTCACCAACCTGGCTGGGAGCCGGTGGCCGACTAAGAACTTGCTTTGGCTGAGGGACCTGGGAGGAGCCACTCGGCTAGGTCTTCCCATTTAGAAAGGGTAAGAGGGGGTTCTGCTTTCCACTTTCCCTTCACAGGTTGCTCCAGCCACAGGCAGGTGCTAGGGGTCTCCCCTGCTAGGGCAAGCCGGGGACCAGCCCCCTCCAGAGAGCACCCCGAGATGTAGGTTAGGTCTTACAAAGATTTTCTCTGTATTTCAAAGCAGGTTTGTGTTCCCAATCCATACAGTGCATTATGTCTGTACCAGGTGACTGAAGAGGGAGCAAAACACCTTCCATTTTTAAAGTTCTGTGCCTTTCATTCACAACCATCCCTGCCTCACGGGTACTCATATTTCCCAGATTTAAAATTTGTGCCTCTTGGGACAACCTATGACAATTAAAGATTATGGAGGGGGATCCTATTGGCACAGAGGGTCTGACAGTCAAACAATTAGACAGGGAAGGGGCTGCCTGGAGAGAGTCCCCATCTGGACAGAATGCTCCCCTACATGGGGACGGCTAGCACGGCTCAAGAGCACACCTTCAGTTCTCTTACCAATGCTTCTCAAAGCCCCACAGCATACATGCCATAACATGGCACACCCATAACCATGTGTCTCACACTTCAGCAGGCCAGCCATGTCATGTGGGGGTCCACCCATATCACTGGTGCTGGACAAGTATCAGTGGGTTTCCTTTCATGGAACTGCACCCTGAATGGGAAACCCTCAGGGTCCCCAGAAGCCCAGTGTGCCTCTTGTCTGACGGGCCACACCAGTGGCTTGCTCACACCTAGGCATGGGACCCTGGCCCCACTGTGCATTGGGAGCACCTACACAGATAACTAGAGCTCACATCTGTGAGGCAGGTTGGCATCACCCTGTGTGAGGTCTGGGGGACAAGCCCACGCAGGCACTAGAGGCCAGAGGCTTCCCACTCAGGCACTGGAATTTCAGAGGCCCCAGAGAGGCTTTGGGCCTTCAAGTCTGGGGTTTGGGGTTTGGGGCTTGTGGGGGTGGGCCCCTGCCACTGATGCTCTGACTCAGTCTGTCCAAAAGGTCCTGCAGTTGCCCCTTCCCGGGACTAGGACTCCAGAGCAGAGCAGGCTGGGGTTGTTTCCCAGGCTGCTTCCTGACTCACCAGGGGCTTGGCCATTGCCTGGGCTAGGGGAGACCATGTGTCTCTGTGGACGAGCTGGCCCGAATCCTGGCCCACTCTCCCATCAGCCTGCTGGGTGCCATGGGCAAGGCCTGCACACTCTGGACTTCAGTCCACTCCCAGGAGAGTCAGGGCAGGGCTCACTCTAACCCCCTCTGGCTCACTCCCATCTGGACAGGGGAGCAGAGAAGGATGCTGGGCCAGCCCCAAGCAAGTCTGAGCCTAGGACAAAGTGTGGGCCTTCATTCTGTCTTACCCCCTCACTTCTGGGGTTTTCTATGCCTTCCTGAGAACACAGCTGTGCCCGCCCATCCTGCCCACCCCCAGCTGGCTCTAGCCTGGCTGTGTGACTCTCAGGCCCTGTGATGCACGGAACAAACATCCTCACTCCAGTAAACACCGCTGGTCTAGGAAGCCAGACCCCAGACCACACCACACTGTGCCATGCCTGGCCAGGGGAGGAACACACTCACTTGGGCTTATCAGTGTGGTGCGGGCACCCCAACGCCTGACCAGGAGACCCAGACCCCTACGCCTAGAGACCCTGCCTGCCAAGTTTCCATGATTGTTTTGAAACAATTTCCACTAACAGACACTTCCACCCGCCCCCAGTGTACAGTCTCATCTGCAGCCCTGGAACAACAACTCCCAGCCCTGGGCAGCTCGTTCCTGCAAAGACAGCTGCTGTAACCGGATCGGGAGCCCGGCTGCCAGCACTTTCCACATGAGCGCGTTTGCGCTTAGGCTGAGCTCTGGATTGTATAGATAGAGCATGGCTGCTGGAGCAAACACGGGTCCTGCCTGGATGGCGGGTTCAAGACTGCAATGTCCTACCCAGCCCTGTTTTCAGCCAGGGACCCGGGCTTCCAACTATAAAACTGCATCCCCTCTGGAGCAAGCACCCCTCTGCCCACCCCCACAGAACCACCAAAGGGACTCAGGTACAGTTCCCTCTGGCCAGATGGCCCTGGTATGTGTCAGCCCAGTGACCAGCCTAGAAGTCAACCCAGGTCCAGGAGGGCCTTTGTGACACAGGGCACACCTGGTTCATCCTCCTGGTGAACAAAGGCAAGGACAGGGCCAGGCCAAGCTTGCTGAGATGGGAGCAAGAGCTCAGGGGCAAAGACCTGACAGTCTTAGCTCTTGAGGGACAGGACACAGACACCCTGAATGGGGCATAACAATTAGCTCTGAGCCCACAAACTACACTGGAGAGGTCTGAGACAGCTTGTCCACCAAACACAGGGGCTGTGAGAGTGCTGGATTCCCAGGTCCACTGCCCTTGGGTTGAGGGCTAGGACAGCCTGGCCTGACTGCAGCTGCCTTCCATGCTGCACCTACAGAAGGCTCTGGTAGGCAGATACACACCCATAGGCCCAGCTGTCCACACAGCGTCCCTGCCTGCACTGGGGCTGCTGCAGCATATTCAGGAGGGCCATCCTGGGAACCTGGGACTTGGGACTGTTTGTCTCTCTGTGGTCCTCTCTGATACTTTACACAGCCTACTTGATGGCACTGGCCCCCTTGCCCCTTGTCAAGGAGGTGTGGCTGGCAGGGGAGGGGCAGTTTCTCTTCTCCATTCTTCTCAGGCCCTCTACAAAAATGTGTGGCCTTCCCTCCCATGCCAGGTCCCTGAGCTCAGGGTACAGTATTCTGATGCACCTGGACAAGTAGCCAGCAAGCTGTGGGGAGACCGAGGATGGGGCCTCCTGACGTCCCTGGCCACACTCCCGAGCCGCCCAGCCCAGCCCCCTGCCCTGCTCCAGCAGGCTCCAACCCAAACCCTGGTTCCTGAGGAGCCTCAAAGACCGGAGTTGGGGTGTCCTGCGGAAATCCTGGTGGGATGGAAAATCCCCAGCAGTTAGGCCCCAGGCTGAGCTGTGACACTGCACTTCTGCCTGCCTGCTGGGGGTCAGCCCCGCCCCACTGCTTCCTGCTTCCCTTTGATGTCTCCTGTGTAAAGGAGGAGTCAGTGCCCCTCTGGGTATGGGCACACACGCTAGCTAGCTCGCTGGGCTGTGACGAGGAGTCTGCTTCTGGGGCCGGGGTATGCTGGGGTCAGGCAGGGGACCCGACCGAGTGGGGAGGAGGCTGGGTGGAAAAACCCCAGCCTCGGCAGAGAGATCCCAAAAGAGGGGAAGGGAGGGTCTGCCCCAAGCCCACTGAGGGTGTGTCCAATCATGCAGGGCTCTGCAGCCCGGGCTGTCTGATCTGGGAGGAAGGTACCACGGCGAGCCTCTGTCTAGATGAGGAAACTGAGGCCTCTGGACAATCCAAGTGTGTCACTCACACGGCTTCCTGGGGACCTTCCTGTCATGTCTGGGGAACTTCCCAAGAGGTTTCAATAGTAGCCACCGTTCGCTGGACCTCTGTGAGGCACTGGGCCCTGGCCTCCGCTTGTGCCCTCACCAATTCGCAGGAGGATGCCGAGCTTGGCTTCCAGCTCACTGATGAGCAAGCCGAGGCTCCGGTGGCTGGGTGGAGGTCATACAGCTGGGCCTGGTGGCCCCAGTGGCACTGTTCTACACACTCACTGCTGACAGGGCAGGCGCTGTCCCAGATACTTGGCCTGAGCTGGCCCTTTAACCAGCCAGATAACCCTAGGAGGTACCTGGTGGTTTTAATTTCAGTTCATAGATGAGGAAAATGAGGCATAGAGAGATTAGGTGACCTGCCATACAACACACACCTCACCTGCGCCAGAGCTGGGATCCAAATTGGGTAGCCTGGAGCTGCTGTTTGGCACCACTGTGCTGTCCTGCCACACCACATCTACACATTCTGCCACCTCCAAAAGCCCACTGGACCCAGCCCCCTGGAGAGATGACCAAGAGGGTAGGCCAAAGGTCACACGGTGAGGTCGTAAGCTGAGCTGGGGGAGGTGGCTCTGCTCTCTGCCCCTACACCTGTGGGGGTCTCTCTGGAAGACCTCTGAGAAAATGGCAAGGGATGACCAGGAAAGCTAGGACTGCAGGGCCCAGGATGGGAACCCTGGAGCCCTGGGATGCAAGCGTACCTTCTGCAGGGTTTTGAGGAGCAGTTACCCCTCCCCCCCGTAGTGGCTTGTCTTCCCTGGGAATAGGGTGGTCTGGCCCCCACCTGCTTGCACAGGAAGGCCTTTGAGACCCTGAGGAGAGAAGCTGCGAGATGCAGGTGGCTGGGGAGGCTGCCCACCCCTCCCCTTTTAATGTTCAAACAGCTCAGCCTGCTGACTTTGATGCAGGGGGTTAGGCAGAGTAGCTTTGAAGTCAGCCCTTGGGGGACGTTCCTATCAGCCTCTGCACAGATAATCTCCCACCCGGCCCTGGGACTCAATGTCACTCTTGGGATGCCCCCTCTTAGAGCTTGAGGCCTTTTTTAGTGGCCTTGGGAAAAGGGGCCTGAGAGAGTGGAAAAAGCCCCCTCTGTGGGAAAAGGGGAGAGTTGGGGAGGGGCGGCCCTGCCTGCCAGGACAGAAGCCCCCAGAGACCCCTGCCCTCTGCTCCCCCCCAGGCACTGGTGTTCCTGGGAGAGCTAGGGGTGGAAGGTGTCTGGAGAACCCTCCTCCCTCTTCAGTCCAGAAGGCACCTTCGCCCCAGGCAGCCAGTGTGCCCACTGAACATTCCACCTCATAGCCCCCGGTTTGCTCCGTTGCCTCGTCTGCCAGCCTGGGAGCTCACAGAGGGGCACCCCCATCTGTGGCCCCCATGTCCCAGCACTAGGCCTGCACAGGAGGGACAGAATGAATGATGAATGAATGAATGAAATGGAAATCTGTCAGTGGGGGTCTTCTGGATTCTCAAACATCCAGACATTTCTGGAATAAAACAAACCAGCAAGTGGCCTGCAGCCTGGCAGCAGAAGTGGGAGGGGCAGTGGGGTGAGTGGCCTGCTGCAGAGGCCAGGGCCAGGTGAGTGGCTGTGGGGGCAGCTGCCCTTTGCACCTGGGCTGGGTACAGGCCCACTTTCTACGGGAAGGAAGCTGGGGGGTGACATTTGGATTCCGAGCAGCCCATGCAGGAAAGGAAGCAATGCCTTAATGGCGTGGTATTTGGCCCTCCCAGGTGCTCAGCCATGGCCTCCAGCATCTCTCTGGGCACACACCCCTGCATGTGCAGGGAAGGCCTCTTGGACTCCCAGGCTACTTTCCCCAACGACAATGACAGTGATGGGCTTCAGCTGCCTGGGAGACCTTTACCCTTGCGCAGGCTGAGAAGGCATATGAGCCTTCTCTGGCCTGGTTCTCCAGCAAAGTTGAAAGATGACTGATTCTGTCTTCCACAGTTAGGACAGGGGGCCCAATAAAGGCCCGCAGCCCTCCCTAGCCACGAGAGGACACGGAGGGCTGGTGTCCCAGACAGCAGCTTAAACTGCCCAGTAGCCTCAGGCAAGTCACTTCGTGTGGCCAAGCTGCCCTTTGCTGCATCTGCGCATGCAGGGAGTGCCTCCATCCCTGTTGGGTTGTTACAAAGATTAAATAAAGTCCATTGTGATGAAGTTAAGGTGCTGCGCAGTTAAGGAGCTCTACTGTTGCCAGTGTAACAGTTTTGCACGTGACGTGCCTGTACTAAAAGGGCTGTCTCCCTCCCTGTCTCAGGGCCGGGAATGGGGCAGCGTGAGAGCAGAGGCCAGGTCCTGGGACCTCAGGAACAGCCACTGGGCCTGGTGGGGGTCTCAGCTTCCATCAAGAAGAAGGGGCCACAGGGGCCAAGGGTTGGGCAAGAAGAGGGGACAGAACCCCAGGCCATGTCAGGGAGCAGGGCACGAGCTGGGCATGGGTGTGTGTTTTAGTGCATGTGGGTGCAGGGGGCCAGCTGTTAGAATTTCGGAGGGGTTTTCATCCCATCCCGGTGGTTGAGGATGGGATGTGTGCCCTAGAGCCCTCAGGTGGGCGTGACCTGACAGGGGAGTCAGATGGAGACCATGGACCTCAGGCTGTGGGAATGCTCTCCTCATCTGCTAGCTCCCAGGCTGCTGCCCTCCCACTGCTGGGAGCTGGTCTGTGCGGACACAGGAGTCTGAGGCACTGCTCCCATCAGGGTTTCACCTGGGTGTAGGTCCCAGCTCCTTTACGCCAATCTCCAAGGTTCATTTGGAAGTCATGGCCATGTGTTAACGTCCACCAGGCTTGGATGGAGAGCAGAGACTTTGGGGTGAAGTCTTAGCTTAGGCATCAGAACAAGCTGGATGAGGGAGGAAATGGGGAGCCTTTGTTCTAGATGCACGTGTATTCCTGGCAACACCAGGAGTGGGGGCTGTGCAGAGTCCCTCTCAGGCTTCTGGGAGGGGCGTTCAGAGCTCAGCTGTGTTTAAAAATTAGCAAGCGGAGGAGTTAGAGGCTCTGCAGTTAACCCCTTTTGAGCCTTTGAAGCCTGTTTGAACTGTTAATCAGGAAGGCTGAGCTGGAGGGCTGCTGCCGCCCCCCTGAACGCCCATCCTGAGCTGGATCTCTGGGTCTGGGCATTGAAGCTGAGAAACTGCTGTCTGCGTGGGGTCTGCTGAAGCTCCCTTCCCCTCCTTGACTAATGTTGACGGCCTCTTTGTTTTCTCATCTCAGCCTATTCAAGGCCATTTTTCAGCTTGCTGGCTTTGCATTAAGATTGGGGGGATTTTCCACCCTTCCGAGGTTATGAAATAGCTCAGCAAGGACAAGGCCTCCCCGCGGGAGTCGACCCGGCTTCCTCCTGCACGTGCTGCAGGGAGAGCCTCTTTGCTGCCACAATTCCAAGGGCAAAATGAGAGAGGAGGAAGAATTATTTGTGGAAGGGGCCTCTCCCTGTCTGTCCTAGGGAAAAGTGACCAGCAGAGAGCCACACTGGCTGGAGGCACATCTCAACAGGGCCATTTTCAGCCAGTGGCTGTCCACTGCCAACAATCAGAGGACCAAGAACACTAGTTCCAGTCTGGCCTCCATAGGGGCCGTGACCATTAGGCAGGTGACTTTCCCTCCTTCCTGGTCTCCCAGCTTTCCTGCCGCCTCTCTGGCTTTGTCTTTGGTCTCCTTTGCAAGCTCTCCCCCCTGGCCTGGCTGTTAACAAAGGAGCTCCCTAGGACTTGTCGGGGCTGGCTTCTCTTCTCTCTCCAAACCATTTCCCTGAGCTGCTCCCCAGTCCCAATGGCTTCTGGCATCGTCTGTGAGTCCCTGACTCCCATCTGTCTCTCTACCCTGGCCTTCCACCTTCCAGACCCACATTCCGGTCGCCTGCCCCACAGGTCCCTTCTATAGCCTCTGTTATTCCACACTCCATACCACTTAAGCGCACTTCTTCTCCAACAACAAAGGTCTCTGCCACCCACCCTTGCAGCCATGCAAGCTGGAAATCACAGAATCATTCCCAACACTTCCCCCTCCTAGCTGCCCACATCAGCCCATCACCACGCCAGGCTGACTTCACCCCTCACTATCTCTGGAAGTTTTCTGCGTCCTGCCGTTCCCTTCGCCACTCCCTGGTATGCCACCCATCTCTGGGCACTGCAGTTGCCTCTGTCCCCTTCCAGTCCATTCTCTGCTCAGCAGAGGGAGATGCTTTCAGAATGGGGATCCAACTGGGTCACTCCCTACGTGGGACCTTTCAGTGGCTCTCAGTGCTCTCAAGGCCAAAGTTCTCAGTGGCAGTATGGCCTGTCTAGTCTGGCCTCCGCCTGGAGCTCTCCTCTTCCTCTTCACCCTCACAGTTCACATGCCTCGCCTCTTTCTGCGCCTGTCAGAAAGGTGTCTCCTGCCTCCTACCACCCTCCCCAAGGGAGCCTCTGGAACCTCAAACTAATTTCTGGTTGAGTCCCTATTCCAAGTGGTTCCTGTTACGGGCCTCCTCTGTGTTCCTGCCTGCACGGCACTCTCCTCTGGGTGCAGTAGAAGACACTCTCGCACACTGAGTAGTCTCTCCCCTCTGGACTACCAGCTCCACAAGGGCAGGGGCCAGTAGGTTCCCGCTCCTGTCAAATCCCTACTGTCTAGGCCATTGTCTGGTGCCTGGTGAGGTTTCAACAAAGATTTGTTCAATGGCCGAATCTGTAAAATGGTGCAATGATCGCTGCCCTGCCTCTCAGGCATAATTCACTGCCTGGAAAAGTGCTGCGCAGATGGCAGAACTGCCTCCAAGTCAGCTATGCCACGGCCTGTATCACTAGTGGGCGTGCGGCACACGTGTTCTCGCTGCAGTCTCCCAGAACCTCCAGAAGCATGCTGAATGAAGAAACAGGAGCTCCCTTGTGAAGGGAGGGGAGAGAAAAGGTTCCACTCAGCCCCTTGGGAAATGGCTCTCCACTCTATGAAAGTAATCTGCTCCAGTGACTACTTCCTGTCACACCATTGGATGCTCCTCCCTTCTGCCCTCTTGGACACACTCACACTCAGGCAGATATGGTCTGGCTCTTTGCTCCAGTCAGGGCCTCTTCTAGGAGGGTCATATGTCAATGGCCCAGGGTCACCTGTGTGGCCACTGGACTGAACTGCTCAGGTACACACTTGTCACAACTCCCCTGAGCACCCAAGGGCCCAGCTGTCTCTCCCACCCCAATCTTGAAACCAGGCCAGAACCGTGATGGGGGCCCAGTGTGCCCAGACAGCAGCCTGAGTAGCTGGGCCTGGGCTCTAGCCTGTAACAGTCTTGTGTGCTGGGCACTGGCCCCCCAGGGAGTCCCCATTCTGTGACACTAATTGCAGCAATTAGCTGGAGAAAGGCCTATTAGATCAGTTTCTCCTACTGGCTGAGGCCAGGCCAAGAGGGAGGGTGAGCCTAAGCCCAAGGCTTTTCGGAGGGGCAAGGATTCTTCCATAAATGAGGCCACATTTAAATTGCAAACAAGGGCCTCACCCAGTACTCGCAAAGCCTCCTGGAGAAAGGCTTTACTTCCCTAGATGGAGCAGCTGGGGGAATGGGTGCATGTTGGGTGGCTTCTTGGACCTTCCTGGCTGATCTCATTGGAACCCTGGGTTGACCAGGCTCCCATCAGTGACCCAGTCCTGCTTAAGCAGGCCAGCATGGAGGAACTTGGCAAAGGCTGAAGGGGGCACAGGAGAAGGAAGGACAGTATTAGAGGCCACCCCTTCCCCCAAATCAGGCCTGCTCTGAGGGCCCCTCGGATGACTAGAGCATAATGCAAACCTTACGGATCTGCTGTCCACCTAGAACCACTCCCGCATCAGTGTGCACTAAGTGGAGAAGGTGAGAGGGCCCACCTAGCCTCTACCTAGGCCACTTCTAATTCAGACAAGCCATAGGTGCCCATTCTGGAAATGGCTTAGGGACTGCAGCTGAAAGACTGTTCTGACTAAAGCCCCAGGTGGCAGCCCTCAAGCCATGGGTCTTGAGACACCCCCAACCTTGAGTTATACCGCTGGCGAGGGCAGGGCGGCTCCACTTGGCCAGGCCTGGGTTGGGTCTCTCACTGAGAGGATGAGGCTAGAGGTTCTGGGTATGGTAGGATGTAGGCCAGGGCTTGCTTCATTTAAAGGGATAGAACAGAGACCATCCCAGACCCTGGAGCTGGTCTCAGGCAGTGGCCCTCACCTGGGATGCCCACCAGAAGACATGTGGCAATGTGTGGAGACATTTTTTATTATCACAACTGTGGGGGTGCTACTGGTATCTGCTGGGTAGAGGCCAGGCAGACTGTTAAACATCCTACAACGCAAAGGACAGCCTCCTACAACAAAGAATGGTCTGGCCCAAATGTCACCAGTACAGCAGTCGAGAACACACGGTCTGGGGAGCGAGGATCCTGACGTGCTGCTTACTTTCTCACTGCACGCTTTCCTGGCCTGGCCCTTCCTTCATTCAGCAAATCAATGAAGCCATTCAACAGAAATGCATGACGCACTCGCCGTGTGCAGACCCTGTAGAGGAGACAGACGCGCTCTCATGGGGCCTCCCTTCCGGTGGAGGAGACAGGCAGGCAACAAATAAGTAGATGCCTAAGAAACTAGAAAATACAATGGCACAGCCTGTGCTTTTAGAGACTTGAAACATAGTGCTGACCTAGCAAGTGACTGAAGGGGCCTACTGAAATGGCAGGGCAGGGGTCTCCCTGACCAGCAGCATTTCAGGTGAGACCTGAAGGATGAGAAGGAATTGTCAGGAGAAGATCACAGGGAATGGCCAATCAGG
This sequence comes from Equus caballus, assembly GCF_041296265.1. Taxonomy (NCBI): domain Eukaryota; kingdom Metazoa; phylum Chordata; class Mammalia; order Perissodactyla; family Equidae; genus Equus; species Equus caballus. Next base: position 48,169,578 of record NC_091695.1, read on the forward strand.
CAGAAGTGGCTGGTGCAAAGACCCTGAGGCACTTGGCTGATTTGAGAAATAGGCGAAAGCTGGCGTGACAGGAGTTCTGTAAGGGAGAAGGACAGCAAGCAAGGCAGATCTTGTAAAACCTGATAGCATTCAAAATTTATTTCCTAGAAACAGAAGTCACTAGAAGGCATATGGCAGGGGAGTGATGGGACATTCATTCATTCATTCTTGCCCTTTGGGACTCTACTGCGTAGCACACAGGGTTGACCACAGCCCTAAGTTCATGAAACACAGTCACCCTGTAAGGGTCACCATGGGAGGCATCACTCTGTTCCTCTGTGCTTTTCCATTTAATCCCCATTTTCCACCCTGCTCCCCTCCCACAATAGACAGCTGTTCCGATGTAATTTATTTATATCATTGTGTGTATGTGCCATGGTAATGCATGGAGTATCTTCTAGCATGTCTGGGTGGTGTGTAATTTTAATTTTAATACAGAGTCGTGTACTGAGGCCCTCATTCTATTTGGCATTTGTGTCACTCGGTCCCGTGTTTGCACATGTCTCCGTCTTGTGAAGTGTACATCTAGTCCTTACTCCTAACCACAGTGCCGGGTTCCAACTCCCCACCCCCACAAGCAGGCTGCACTAAGCGTACACATACACAGCCCCTCGTTGTTCTGGTGAGAACTGCTCTAGCTGTTTACCCAGGAGGGAAACTGCTGGGTTGCAGGTAGTAAATATTTTATTTGAGGAAGAAGTGCTGGACGGCTCTCCAGAATGCCTGTGCCTGTCTACATTCCCACCTGCAGCACACAGGGAGACTTGTTTCCTGCGTTTCTGCCAACACTTGGCGTTATCCTACTTTCTAATTCTTCTTGTAGGAAGCTTTCATTTACATTTCTCTGATTACAAATGAGCTTGAGTATCTTTTCATGTATTTGGTAACTCTCCTCCAAACTGCCGATCATTTGCCCGCTTTTCTGTTGGGTTTCTTCTTTTCCTTATTGATTTGTAGGACTTCCTAGTATATTTTAGCTTTTGTCCCTTATCAGTTTTAGTTGTTTCATCTATCTTGTAATCTGTCATCTGTAACCCAGGCAAAGTAACACAAATGAGAGTGAAAAAGGCAAATCATGTCTTAGTGAAAATAGTTTTGACCTTTGCGATGATGGATTTATTTAACAGAAATAGTTAATTTGAATGTATTCAAGTTCATAAATTTTAGTCTTAAAGTTTGTGCTTTCTGGGTCCTGTTGAAGACCTCAAGGCCACCCTGGGCCATGAAATTATTCTTCATAGTTTTCTCCTATTAAGCAAACGTCAGGTACATTTTACTTTTAAATCTTTAGTCCATTTGGAGCCTACTTTTCTAGGGGTCAGATAGGAATCCACATTCATATTTCTCCATTCAGGGCTAATTTTCCCAATACCATCTTCTAAATAGTCCCCACAGACATATGGTGCCACCTTTTATCTCATGCCACCTTCCTCTAGATGCAAGGCTGCCTCTGAAGTCTCTTCTGGGCCTCTGTCCTCCACTGTTTCAATTACTGAGGCTCAGAGTGTGCCCCAGGATCTGCTGGTACAAGGCCTTCTCTGTTATCTTTTTTCAAAGTTCATTTGGTGTTTGTAGATCTTTTTCTTTCACATACATTTTATTTTAGAATATGTTTGTCAAGTTTCTCAAAAGCTCCAACTGGAATTAAGCGTAGTTGTATTGAATTTACAGATTTGGAAAAACCTGACATCTTTCTAATGCTAAGCTGCCCCATCCAAGAGAATAGAATGTCTCTCCATATCAAAAGATCTTCCTTTAGGGGCCAGCCGGTGGCGCAGCAGTTAAGTGTGCATGTTCCGCTTTGGCGGCCCGGGGTTTGGCAGTTTGGATTCCGGGTGCCGACATGGCACTGCTAGGCAAGCCATGCTGTGGTAGGCGTCCCACATATAAAGTAGAAGATGGGCACAGATGTTAGCTCAGGGCCAGTCTTCCTCGGCAAAAAGAGGAGGATTGGCGGTGGATGTTAGCTCAGGGCTAATCTTCCTCAAAAAATAAATAAATAAAAATAAAACTTTAAAAAAAAAATCTTCCTTTATATCCTTCAATAGAATTTTAAATTTTTCTCCATAAAAGTCTTCTTTGTTAATTCCTAGACCTGATATAAATTTTCCTGCTATTCTGATTGCTATGTTAACTTCTATTATACTTTTTAGTTACTACTTGCATAAAGAAATATTTGAGGGGGGTGGGGGTACGTTGATCTTATATCCAAAAACTTTACTGAAGTCTCTTTTTAGTTCTGAAAGTTTAACTTTTTTTTCATGTAGCTCAGCAGTTTTCAAAGTGTGGTCCAAGAACCCCAGAGACCCTTTCACACAAGGTCAAAACCATTTTCATAATAATACTCAGACATTATTTGCCTTTTCTGCTTTCACTCTCATAAAGCTGAAGAGTTTTCCAGAGGCAGCATGACCCCACTGGAATATGTGCTTGTATAGTCCTGTGTTTTAAACATTTCTCAGTTTTAACTTCTAAGAAGGTAACTATCAACAGATATATACCCATATTAACAAAAGCTCTTGGGGGACCTCCATAATTTTTAAGAGAACAAAGTGTCCAAAGACCAAAACGTTTGAGGACCCTGATGCAGACAATCTTGTGACCGGCAGTTTCCTCTCTCTCTTCAGCCCTCATTTATACTCCATTTCCTTTTCTTATGTTAGGGGATGGCCAGCATGGTATCCTAGGCTAACTCCTCATCTTAAAGGGATGGATACACTTTTGGTTTGTTTGCCGAAAACTAAAGTTTTGGAATATAACTTGTGTCAAGTTAGGGAAGTCCCCTTCTAGTCCTGGCTGGCTAAGTGGTGTCCCCCCCCCACCCCCCCAAAATCATACATGGGCATTAAACTTTATCACATAATTTTCCTGCCTCTATTGAGAGAACCATATGGTTTTTCTCCTCTAGCCTCTTAATGCGGTGAATTACACGCATAGAGTTTCTGCTATTGGATCATCTTTGCATTCCTAGGAGAAATCCCACTTGTTTAAGACTTGTTAATATACTGTTGGATTTGGCTAGCTAACGTTGTACAGGGACTTCTGCATCTATGTTCATAAGCGAAATAGTTCATAATTTTCCTGTGCTCTCCTTATTTGAATTTGGACATGCTCTGATTCGGAATTTTAAAAGATCCGTCTAACTGGAGCATAAATCCTGAATCGGGCCCACTTTGCTCTTTAGCATGTTTGGAAACATTAAAATAGAACCGTAATCAAGCAACCCAATCCTTAAATTTTTCTCCTAGTGAGTATCTGGAAAACAGGTGCAGAAATGGATCATTTGAGACACCATAGAAATCCGGTTAATCCGCCTGCCTGCTTTCCTTCAACAACTATTGCCTGAACAAGGCTGGGTATCAGGCTCTTGCTGGGTGCGGCAGAGAACAAAACAGGAAAGTCCCTCCTGGGAGCTCTTCCTCCAGCACTGGCAGGGCAGCAAGAAAAAGGACTGGTAAATGTACCTCAAATGTGAATATTATTGTTATTAGCAAGTTTTGAAACTTTGTAACAATCTAGGACAGAAGTGTCCTGTGTGGATGAATTAATCCCTTTCGCGCCCAAGACAGTCCTGTGAGCAGGCACTCAGGCGCCCTTCACAGCGCAGGCCGTCTGACCTGAGGGACGCTGCGGGCGGACGGAGCTGGGGGTGTCTGAACCACGGCTGACCCCGGCTACTGCCCACGCTGAGCCTCCGACCGTCAGCTCCGATCCCGGAAACGGCCGAGGCTTCCATTCCCTCCTCCCACCCCCGCCTGGACTCGCGATCCCGGCCTCCGACTCAGGGCTGACCTCTCAGTCTCCACCCCGACGAGAAACCTCGACTTCCATTCCTGACTCTGATCCCTGGCTCGGATCTCTAACCCCAACTCCGATCTCCAACTCGAAACCACAACCGGGACCCCGACTCAGAACCAAGACTAGGGATCTGACCCCCAACCCCAACTCCTAACCCGGACCTCCGACCCCAGACTCGGATCCCAGAGGCAGAACCCGGAGGCGGACTCCAGACGCAAAAATCCAACCCAGGCCTTGGATCCCCGACTCTGAACTCCAGTCTTAACTCGGACAGACCCTGACATGGATCCTGGACTCAGAACCCGCAGGAGGCCCAGACCCGGACCTCCGACCCCGCACTCGGATCCCCGACGCAGGACGCCGAAGGATGCCAAACGCGGGATCCGACCCCGGACTCGGATCCCCAACGCAGAACGCCCAAGGAAGCCAAACGCGGGATCCGACGCTGGACTCGGATCCCAGACGCGGAACGCCCAAAGAAGCCAAACGCGGGATCCGACCCCGGACTCGGATCCCCGACGCGGAACGCCCAAGGAAGCCAAACGCGGGATCCGACGCTGGACTCGGATCCCAGACGCGGAACGCCCAAAGAAGCCAAACGCGGGATCCGACCCCGGACTCGGATCCCCGACGCGGAACGCCCAAGGAAGCCAAACGCGGGATCCGACGCTGGACTCGGATCCCAGACGCGGAACGCCCAAGGAAGCCAAACGGGGATCTGACCCCGCACTTGGATCCCCGACGCGGAACGCCCAAGGAAGCCAAACGCGGGATCCGACCCCGGACTCGGATCCCCGATGCGGAACGCCCAAGGAAGCCAAACGCGGGATCCGACCCCGGACTCGGATCCCCGACGCGGAAGGCCCAAGGAAGCCAAACGTGGGATGCGACCCCGGACTCGGATCCCCGATGCGGAAGGCCCAAGGAAGCCAAACGCGGGATCTGACCCCGGACTCGGATCCCCGACACACAACGCCCAAGGAAGCCAAACGCGGGATGCGACCCCGGACTCGGATCCCCGACGCGGAACACCCAAGGAAGCCAAACGCGGGATCCGATCCCGGACTCGGATCCCCGACGCGGAACGCCCAAGGAAGCCAAACGCGGGATCCGATCCCGGACTCGGATCCCCGACGCGGAACGCCCAAGGGAAGCCAAACGCGGGATCCGACCCCGGACTCGGATCCCCGACGCGGAAGGCCCAAGGAAGCCAAACGCGGGATCCGACCCCGGACTCGGATCCCCGATGCGGAACGCCCAAGGAAGCCAAACGCGGGAGCCGACCCCGTAATTGGATCCCCGACGCAGAACGCCCAAGGAAGCCAAACGCGGGATCCGACCCCGTAATTGGATCCCCGACGCAGAACGCCCAAGGAAGCCAAACGGGGATCTGACCCCGCACTTGGATCCCCGACGCGGAACGCCCAAGGAAGCCAAACGCGGGATCCGACCCTCACCCCATCAGGCCGCCTGGTCCTCCGATCGTGGACGCAGAACCTCCAGGCGGGGTCCGACCCCAACTGGAACTCCAGACCCCGACTCCGAACCACGGAGCCGACTGCGCCCGGAACTCCAATCCCCAGCACGGAACCACGACGTGGCGTGCGATCACGGACCTGGACCCTGGCCTGACTCTCCCGGAGGCACCGAGCGGGGTGCGCGGGCCGGGCCGGACCCCAGGGGGCTTGAGCCGCTGATCGCGGCGACCCCACCGCCCGACGAGGAGCTCACCTCGGCGCGCCGACGATCGCCCTTCTCGCGCTGCCCGGTCGGCGGGAGCCGGGAGCGCTGAGGGGCTGTGAGGGCTGCGGGCTGAGGAGAGCCCGGCGGTGACCGGAGCGCCGGCTGAGATCGCGGCGGAGAGCGGAGCGCCGGCTGAGGAGAGCGCGGCGGTGACCGGAGCGCCGGCTGAGGAGAGCGCGGCGGTGACCGGAGCGCCGGCTGAGATCTCGGCGGTGACCGGAGCGCCGGCTGAGGAGAGCGCGGCGGTGACCGGAGCGCCGGCTGAGATCTCGGCGGTAACCGGAGCGCCGGCTGAGGAGAGCGCGGCGGTGACCGGAGCGCCGGCTGAGATCTCGGCGGTAACCGGAGCGCCGGCTGAGGAGAGCGCGGCGGTGACCGGAGCGCCGGCTGAGATCTCGGCGGTAACCGGAGCGCCGGCTGAGGAGAGCGCGGCGGTGACCGGAGCGCCGGCTGAGATCTCGGCGGTAACCGGAGCGCCGGCTGAGGAGAGCGTGGCGGTGACCGGAGCGCCGGCTGAGATCGCGGCGGAGAGCGGAGCGGAGCGCCGACTGGGGACAGCGCAGCAAAGAGTCGGCTGAGATCTCGGCGGAGAGCGGAGCGGCCGCTGAGGAGAGCGTGGCGGAGTCAAAAACGCTCAGAGCTGCGAGACGACGAGCGCAAGTCCTGGGCTCGGAGACGCTCTGCGGAGGAACGGCGGGGCTCTGGGGCCGCTTTTGAGGTGGCGGCTGCCCTGCCGCTGATTGGCTGGGCCCGCGAGGGCGGTCTTGCCGCGTGCGGCCTTGCGGATTGGCTGGGTGAGGGAGGGTGGCGTGCCGCGCTCTACCATTGGCTGAGAGGGGCAGGAGCCGATGTCCCCCGGGCTCGGATTGGCCGGGTGAATCCAGTACCACGTGCCGCGCCCCGCCCCTCCGCGGGGCCCAGAGGCGCGCCACCCCCACCGTGGTCGGAGAGTCCTGCGCTGTCCCGGGCGGGTCCGCGCGTCTGCGCCGGGCTGATCGGGCCGCTCTTCCGTGCGAAGCCATGTGCCCCGAGGTGACCCTGTGGGATGTTTGCCGCGCTCGGCACGCGGCCCCGCCAAGACCCTCCCTCCGGTCCGCGCGGCTGGACAGGCGCAGCTGGACAGTGTGTGGAGGAGGCGCCAGGACCGCCCGGTCATCCGTGGGGGCAGGGCCGCGGGGACCAGGGAGTCAGCCTCCGGCCCTGACGCGGCGGCTCCGCGGGCCCAGCCGCCGTCCACACCGGCGTGCGCTGGAGTGCTGGTCAGGACGCCTGTCCTCGGGCCCTCGCTCGACCGGGCTCAGCCGCTCGTCTGGGCAGCCCGGACCTTCCATCACAAGCCGGCAGGGGACCGTGGACCTCTCGGCGTGTCCTGGGGAGTGGCGTTGCCCCCGCCAGGGCCGACTTCAAACTCGGAGGAACGAGCAGACCAGCCGTGGGGGTCTCCCCGGGGGCAGAGACGGCTGTCCTTTGTGCACCAGCCTGGAGGAGAGAGGGAAAATGGTGTCGTCTTATGGGGCATCAGCAGCTTCCTTCCGATCGGTGGTCTCCCCTCCCTGCGCAGCCCGCCGGAAGGCCAGGCAGCAGGCCTGGGTCGGCGCATGTGATCCAGAGGGTCGTCCTGCGCGCGCGCGCGCACACACACACACACACACACACACACACACCTGGCCGGGTGTTTTTTGGCATCTGCCTGTCGTAGTACCATCACATGAGCCCCATGCTCAGGGGCGCGCTACGGTGAGGGTTTAATACTCTGCTGTCAGCGTCTGAAAATTCTTAATAATTGTATTTATGAACTTGTGTTTTGTAAATGAAGTTCAATGGGACAACGGTTGTGCTCAGGGGACTTGGAGTCTAGGCTCCCTGGTGGTCCTGCCACCTCCCTGCCTCCTCGGCACAGGTCCTCAGCTGCCCACTCTCCTGGCCTCTCTACCTGCCCAGACTCCCTCTCCCCACTCCCACGGGGCCAAGAATGGCAGGGAGGGACTGGAGTCCTGGCCCACACTCTGCAACACTGGGACCCCCACCTAAAAGATGGGGGTAACTGACGCTCCCAGCCTCGTGGAGCTGTTGAGACAAGAACGAGAGAGCACATATTGGAAGATAGTGCTGGAACATGAGGTGAAATGCAGCCTCAGGCACTGCCCTGGTTCTTGCTGCTGTGAGCAAGTGGGAGCGGCTCAGACCCCCACCTCCCATGGCCTCCCGCATCCTTCTCTGGACACCCTCTATGCATGTCCTTTTCACCTTCCCAAGGACGTCAGGCGAGCAGGAGCCCCAGGTCATCAGAGCCATTTCACAGATTTCAACAAAGCAGAAATCCTTGCCTTTGTGGGGTTTATGTTCCTATAGAACAGGCAGGCAAGAAATGTCCAAAGTGTTCTGGACGTTCTTCTCTGTCAGAAGCTGTAGATCCCTAGGTTGTTTTTGTTCGCTGCACCGTATGCCTGACCACAGCTGGCTCCTCTAGTCCTTACTCCTAAATACAAGCTTTTCCCCAAACTTTTGATTTTGGTTTTGGTGGTGTTTTTAATCCAAGAATGTTGAGCATGGGATAAAAAGCCATCCAAAGCGAGTCCACTTACAATGGTGTCCACCTTCCGGGTAAAGAGTGACGAAGGGAGTCAATTGGGATGTCATCTTGAAAACTGATTTTTAAAATCGTGAAAATCGAGTTGCTTTGATCTCATATTTAACATTTGGGTTCTAATTATGTACCTGCATGGGGGCACATTTTTCAAGTGGCCAATTCACTCGTGCATGTTTTCATGTGATGGCGCTGGCTCCACCAAACTCTCTAACCTCAGACCCTGAGATCATGGACACATGCCGGCTTTTCCCTAACAGACTCCCCCACAGTGAAACCACATGGGCACCATATCTTTGCAACTTGTGTGACCATCTCCTTGGGGCTGTGCTTCGAGCCAGGCCAAGGAGCCTGCTGCTGTCGCTTTTGACACAGTGGTCGGGAAGGATGGTTCCGAGTCACATGCGGGCGGAGTCCTCACCCCTCACCCCCTCACAGCACATGGGGTGCCGTCAATCAGCTAGCGCTGCCTGCCAGCCCGGCGCACCTGTTGTGTTCTGCCCCTCCTCTTCTCTAGTCCTTTGGGGGAGACAGAGAGGAAAACAGTCCGAGACTGAGAGGGGATTGTTGTCTCGTCGGGAGACAAGAGACACGTGGGAATTGGCTGAAGAAGCATGTGAGGCTGGGAGGACTCCAGGCCAGCCTGGGGCCGACCAGGGGCTGCCAGGCAGGCTGGGAGGGGGAGCCTGGAGCGGGCCTTGGGCACAATGGCAGAAATCAGGGAGGGGGTACAAGCATGGCCAGCTCCTATCTGGGTTGTGCTGGGGTCCCTCCCTAGCCCAGGCCAGCCTAAGGGTTCTCCGGTCCTAGAAACCCCAGGATGTGGTGCCTAGCCGTTGTCACCTTCTTGGGCTCGGGACTGGGGGACGGGTGTGGGGCACCTGGTGGCCTCTACCCTGGCTCCCCATGTGACAGAGAGCATTTGGTTTATCTCATCTGTGAGTGGTGGGAGCTGACCTAATGTTCCTCATGCTCCCTCCGGCACTAGTATTCGGGGCTCAAAAGGTTTCCTTGCAGGCCTCTGCACCCGAGTGCACGCACGCACACACGCACACACAGCTGAAGAGAATTAGGCTCAAAACGTCCACTCGGCTTTTCTCTTGATTCCAAGGTATTTAGAATGGGGGTGGGGGATTAGGGGAGGAAGTTGCTGAGCTAATTCTCCTGTGTTTGCCAGCACAGAAGTGCAGATGGGGCCCAGAGCCCCTCCGTGTCCTGGGGGAAACACCAGCCCTCCTCCGCACGGGGCAAGGCAGGAGGAAAGGACGGGGTGGGAGCCCCTCACTGGAGTGACTGACGTGGCAGGCCCTGGCTGAGGGGTTCTCTGGGCCATGGTTCGCCCCTCACCGCTCCCCCACCCTCAGAGTCTAAGGGTGGAACCAGCTTCAGGCTCGGTCAAGTTCCCAGAAATCTGCTTCCCTTGGAAGCAGAGAGGCCCAGGGCCACATGGCTGCCTCGGCACCATCTTCCCAGGGAGGCCCTTGCTGCACGCTGGTCTCTGAGGTGGACAGGAATGTGGAGGGGGATGGGGAGCCCAGGGTATCCCTGAATGACCCATGCATTTGCCAAGAAACCCACTCTTGCAGTCAACACCCACTGTCTCCTTTTCCTCAGGTCCCCCTCTGCAGCTTTTTGCACACGCGCTCACACTCACCACTGCAGCCATCCTGGGTGAGGTCTCTGTGACCCCCAAGACCCTCCGTCCAGTGGCTGTTCTGCTGGTCTCAGGTCTCTGCTGACCCTGCTGCCCACATCCTCATTTCGAAATCTTCCTCCTCCTGCGGCCGGTGTGCCTCGTCTACCTGCGTTCCATCTGGGCCTCCCCTCTGTCCCCAAGGCCTCGGGTACTTTGACCTGTGAACGACTCCCCCCTGTTGCTTGACCCCTGACATGTGTGTACTCACCTTGTCTTAAACCCATGTCTCTCTGTGCCCACAGGTAGCATACCCTCTCGTCCCCACCTGAAGCTCTTGTCCCCCGAATCTCCCTGCCTTGTGTTCCCCACTTCTGAGCTTGGCACCCCTCAATGAGGATGGGCAGGCTCTGGGTCATTCTGGGCTTTGCAGGCCATGGAAGGGATGAAGCACACTGGGGTGTCTCTAGGAGGTTTTGGGGAGAGTGGTGGTGAGAATCAGATCGTCTTCTAGAAAGGTCACTCTGGCTGCTGAATGGAGAGAGAGCTGGCGGGGGCAGGGGAGGCAAGGGGCACAGGAGTGCTGGGAGAAGGCTCACCATCACCCAGTGAGAGAGGCAGGAAGCTTGGAGGAAGGTGGCAGCCAAGGAGGTCTGAGAAGCGGCTAGGCCAGGGCTCCTGCAGGAGGCAGCTTTGGTGGGACTCCACGGCTGAGGGCAAGGAGGAGCTTTACGTAGCCCCTGGGAGAGGTTTGGAGGGAAGGTTAAAAGTCAGGTGAACAAGCCAGATCTTCAGAAACCCTTGTACGTATGGTCAGCCCCCACCCTTCTGCCCAGCTGCGGTGACATTGCCTTTGCAGTGACAATGGCTCTGGGGCATTGTCACTCCATGAGCAAGGCCTGTCTGTGTTTCCCTTTCCTGTCTTAGCTGCCCAGGGCCTGGGGCAGGGCACAGGCTCAGGGTGACCAAGTGTGACAGATGTGGGTCCTGTGCCCCCCGGGTGGCCCCAGTTCCAGGACAATGTTGGGCCCCCACAGCACCCCTCTCTAAGAGCAACATGGGAAGGGAATTGTGGGTGTATGCCATTAGACAATGATGCCACGTTAGGGTCAGACCTAGCCTTTCATCACCAGCAGACTTGCCTTCCTGCATTTGAGATCAGCAAAAACGTGAGGCCAGATGGGTGGGGAGTCTCGAGTGCAGGCGGTCCCGATGAGTGGCAGCGTGGGGTGTGGGCCGCTTCCCATCCAGAGGGCAGCTGTGCTGTGTGTGTATATGTTTGGGCATTGCACAGTCAAGCCTTGATTAGCCAACCCCCGTTCTCCCAGAGCCCCCGCTTCGATGCGGGTTAACTCAGCAGCTGTCCCCTGAGCACCTGCTTGGGGCCTGGTTAGGTGCCAGGCATGGCGGGTGGGAAAGTGAAGTGAGCTGGGCCCTGCCAGACCCATCGCCTGAACAGCCTTTTCTGCCACTACCTTCCAGAGGCAATTTCTTCCCACGATGTATCCTGTCCCAGGGCATGTCTGCCCCTGACTTCCTGCCCAGGCCCACCATTTCCACAGCCATCACTCAGCAGGACACAGTCTCCCCAGCCCTCCAGGTTGGGTAGGTCCAGGCTTTCAAGGACATTGGCAGTGCCAGGGCCAACCTGGAAAGTGTCTCCGATTATCTCTCGAGTTCTGGCAAGCGTGTTAACAGGAAGCCCATCCGTGTTGCTCTGGTGGCTATAGGTTGTTTTTAAACATTGAAGGGTCCTCAGTTGGTACTTGTGGTATGGACAGATATTTGCAGAAAGCCCGTATGGCCTTGGATCTTTGCTTGTAGAGGGTGAGGCGAATGAAATGACACCCACCAGGCCTCTGGTGAGCAGTGGGTACCAAATGATCGGCTGTGAGGAGCCTCAGAGAACTGAATGAGAATGTTCTAATTGAGCCAGGCAGGCTCAGAGGATGGTTGTAATTTGGATGAAAAAGACAAGACTGAGAAGAAAGAGCAGTGTGACTGGGAGGTCTTTGAGACTCCTCCCTTCAGGACATGGAGCTTCATTCCCTCCCCTTGATTTAAGCCTAAACAGGGAATTACTTCTGACAAGTAGAATATGGTAGAAGTGACAGAGTGTGACTTCCAAAACTAGATCATAAAAGGCATTACAGCTTCCTCCTTGCTCTCTCTCACTGGGAGTGCCAGCACTGGAAGAAGTCGGCCACCATGTTGTGAGGACACTCGAACAGCTCTGTGGCAAGGACCACTCAGTGAGGAACCGAGGCCTCCAGCCAACAGCCTCATGAGTGAGCCATCTTGGAAGAGGGTCCTCCGGCCCCAGTCAAGCCAGCAGATGACCGCAGCCCTGGAAACATCCTGACTTCAGCCTCCCCAGAGACCCTGACCCAGAACCACCCAGCTGCTCCTGGATTCCTGACTCTCAGAAACTGTGTGAGATGATATTCACTGCTTTAAGCTGTGAAGTTGTAGGGTCGTTTGTTACTCAGCATTGGCTAGCTGATACAGCCACCCTTGCCAGGTTCAGCAAAGAGGGCTCAGCCTACCTGTCAGCCTTCTCCAGTGGTTATGGCATCTGGGCCCTGGGAGAAAGGGTGCTGTGACCTGATAGCAACATCTGTCTCAGGCATGCAAGTCATGTCTGCTCTCTCAGAATTTGCGTTCTGTCTTCCAGGTCAGAGGGTCTTAACCTGGGGTGCCTATGAGACCCACTCCCCAGTGCAGGTCCCATTCCCAGAGATGAGCAATTTCAACTTAGTAGGTCGTCTTTGGGCAACAGAAAGCTATCGGAGTTTGAACAGGGGGTGACTTTGTGCCTCTCTTGAGGCCAGTGACCAGGGACCCCACCTCTGCAGGCAGCCTTCAGCATCCCCAGGCACTGGGGAGACCAGGTTGCTAGGGTGCCTTCTCATGCGTCTCTGAGTGGGTCCCCACTGGTCTGTCTGCAAGCCTACCTTGGAGGGAACTCCATGCTATAGTGGCAACTCTCCCTTCCCTCCTCCTTTCCCAGAGCCCTGCCCTCAGGGATCTTGCAGTTGGACCTGTATGTAAGTCCTTTTGCTTCCTAACAGTGTAACTTCTTCTTCTTCAGTTGTGGCCTATGGCCTATGGGCCCAAGGGTAGACCCTGAACTTCTTCGTACCTGCCCCACACTGATGGTTCTCACGTGACCAGAGCCCCGGAGAGGGGGCCTCAAAGCCAGCTCTGTCTCCAGTGTGTGTTCTGTGCACAGGAAACATCGATGAGTCCTTGCATCAGTCAGCCACAGTGAAAAGGGAGTAGGCACATCGGGTTGCTGATGGGATGCCCCGTATGGGTGGGAAGTGGCACCAAAGTCCCTTCCCATTTTTCTGCCCTCCCTGGGTCTTTGGGAAAGGCCAGCGCTTTCCTGCAGGATTGTTTCTGCTCTGTGAGCATCTCTTAAAACAAAAGGCTGAAGTCACGGGTATTGACAAGATCCTTTAGACCCCTGGAGGCCAGTTATATGCCTGCCTGGGCACAGACCCCATCTAGGGACCGAGCCCCTGCCTCACCGGGCAACCCGTGCCTCCAAGGCCTCATGTGCCAGCTGGTGTTTGGGGCTGTCCACCTGCACATCCAACTCGAAGCCCGTGCGAGGCTGTCAGTGCCGCCTGGACGTAGGAGAGCAATGCATGGGTGCGGCCCGACCCCTCCGAGTGGGGAGGCTTGGTCTGTTCAACCTAACCAACAGCTGCTGATGGCCACTGTATCAGATCCAGTCCTGAGGGTTTTACGACAATAACTCTTTTAATCCTATCACAGCCCACCACGGACATGGGGAAACTGAGGCACACTGAGGTCAAGGGGCATGCCAGGCATCACACAGGTAGCAAGTGCTGGAGCTGGGCTTTGCACCCAGGTGTCCTGGGACCAGGCTCTGTCTGTCTGTCTCTCCTTTCCTCCCTGCCCCACAGCCTCAGTGTGAAGGACACTGCCCCTGCTTGCACAGCGGCCACGCGGCCTGGTTGGGCAGTCCCGTCGTGGACACCGGGCCTGAGGTGGGGTGCCTTTGCCCACATTTGGCCTCCTGGGCACTGAACTTGCGTATACCGCCCCCTCCTCCCCAGAACTACCGTGTGTGCCAGGCAGGTGTGTCCAGTGGAGGAGGCAGGGTGGACAGCTGAGCCCCCAGAGGTACCAGGCTCCCTAAACTCCCCCCACGGATGGCCAGATTGGGGGCCCCAGGCACCCCTGCTGCTTAACTGTTCCGCTCAAACGTGACATTGTTTTTACGTCGGCCTCCTTGGAGAGGCCTCGGTGAATCTCTCCTCCAAAGGGAGAGGACTCCCCTGGCCCAAATTCCCTTTGGCAGCAACCGCTTAACAGACTTGACCTGGACCCTTTTCTCTGCAGAATCCTTTCTTTTCTGGGGTCTGCAGCCTGATCACCCGCCACCAGCACAGCAGAAGAGAACCGGGCAAGGCGATGAATCTGGGTCTCATTTGGGCGCTCAGTCCTGCTGGCGTTTCTAGCTTGCTCTGTGTCCCTCTTCTTTCCTTTTAACTTCCCTTTGGTGTACCCCGAATCCCCGAGGAGGGTGGGGTGGTGGAAATAGAGTCAGCACAGGCAGAGGTGCATCCCCCACAAGGGGGTTGGTACAGAGGCCTCCGGGGGTGCATAGTGTAGACGGTGGCCTGAAACCTTGCCCCAGGGTCTCAAGCTTGGGCCCTGCACCCAGGTCTAAATGTGAGAAGTACGGGCTTCCCGCAGCCTCGGCTCTGAGGAGGCAGGGTATCTAGTCTGAAAGACAGGGCTCAGCCTCCTTCACCCCGTTCTCTTCCCAGGCCCACAGCCCCCAGGACATGTCGATGGCAGCAAACGTTTTACAGATGTGACGTGCTCAGAGCCTGGCAGCAGGGGCGGCTCAGCTGCTGGAGAGCAGTGCTGGATTTACATCCACAGCAGAGCACCCGGTCACCTTTCTCTGCTTGGAGTGTAATCTTTTTTTGGAAGCCTTGCTGGAAAATCTGAATCTTGTGAGCCATCAGCTGTTTATAATCAGAGAAGCATATGTTTAAAAGAGCTGAGGGGCCTTATAAACTCCGTGTGCAAATTACCTTTGGGGCTGCCTGCTCCCCCGCCCCTCCCCACGGCTGCCATCGCTGGCGAGGGGCTCAGCGCGCTGCACAGAATTAGCTGTAACCCCGTTGTGGCATGGGGTCTGTTTAGCTTTAGTCACGTCAGCTTGGCCCTGGAGCGTGGGAGCCTCCATCTCTGCTGCACGGCTTCCAGGCCCCCTACCCCCCCCTCAACCCAGCTGCAGAGGACTTCTGGCTCCGCATCCCTGGGCCTTCACCATGAGAAATAGCCAACCTGGGAGCCGTGCAGCAAGAGCTGGGTGGGAGCCGGGCCCCTGGGGCCTCTGGGGGCTTCCTGGGCCCCCACATTCAAGGGCAGGCCAGAGTTGGGGGCCTCTTTTGGGGCCTGCTGTGGTCCTGTGAGGTTGGTTGTTTGTTTTGTGTTTCTTGGTTTTTATTTTTGCTTTTGTAACAGCTTTATGCAGATATTCACATACCATACAATTCACCCTTTTAAAGTGTACGACTCAGTGGTTTTTCATATGTTCAGAGTTGTGCAACCATCACCACTATCTAGTTCCAGGACATTTTCAGCACCCCTGGAAAAAGCCCTGCCTCCTTCCTGTCAACCCCACTCCCCACTCCCCCTCCCACTCCTCAGCCTCAGGCAGCCACCGATCTACTTTCTGTCTGCATGGATTTGCCTATCCTGTACATTTCATAGGAATGGAATCACACAACATGTGGAGTTTTGTGACTGGCTTCTTTCACTGTGTCATGTTTTCAAGGTTCATCCGTGTTGTAGTCTGTGTCTGTCCTTCATTCCTTTTTATGGCCAAATAATATTCCATTGGGTGGATAGCCTGTATTTTATGTATCCGTTCATCCATTCATGGACATTTGGCCTAATTCCACTTTTCAGCTGTTATGAGTCGTCTTGCCACAAACATTCAGTACAGGCTTTTTTGGGGACATACATTTTCACTTATCTTAGGTGTACACCAAAGAGTGGAATTGCTAGGTCATATGGTAATTTGATGTTTAAGCTTGTAAGGAGCTGTTTTCCAAAGTGGCTGCACCATCTTACATTCCCACCAGCTCCGATGAGGTACTGGTGGTTTATGAGGGCTCTGATTTCTCCACATCCTCGTCAGCACTTGTTACTGTCTGTCATTTTCATTTTAGCCATTGTAGTGGATGTGAAATCATGTCTTGTTGTGGTTTTGATTTGTATTTCCCTGACGGCTAAGGATGTTGAGCATCTTTTTATGTGTTTATGGGCTATTTGCATATCTTCCTTTATGAAATGCCTATTTAGGTCCTTTGCCCAATTTTTGGGGGGTTATTTATCATTTTATTGTTGCGTCATTAGAGTTCTTTATATATTCTAGATACAAGTCCCTTATCAGATATGTTTTCTCCCATTTTGGGGGTTGTCATTGCACTTTCTTGATAGCATTCTTTGACTCACAAAATTTTTGATTTTGATGAAGTCCAATGTATTTATTTTTTGTTGTTGTTGCTTGTCTTTTTAATGTTGTAACTAAGTGATAATGTGCAACTCCAAAGTCACAATTTACTCCTGTGTTTCCTTCTGAGAGTTTTATAATTTTAGCTCTTACATCTAGGTTTTTGATCCATTTGAGTTAATTTTTGTATATGGTGTGAGGTAGGGGTCGAGCTTTATTCTTTGGCATGTAGATATTTAGTTATCTCAGTACCATTTGTTGAAAAGGCCATTCTTTCCCCATTGAATGGTCTTGGCACCAATGTCAAAAACCAATGGACCATAAATACGAGAGTTTATTTCTAGACTCTCAGTTCTCTTCCATTGATCTGTATGTCTATCCTTATACCAGTGCCACACTGTCTTAATGACTACAGCTTTGTAGTAAGTTTTGAAATCAGGAAGCGTGAGCCCAAGAACTTTGTTCTGTTTCAAGATTGTTTTGACCGTTCTGGGTCCCTTGAATTTCCATATGAATTTTGGAATCAGCTTGTTGACTTCTGCAAAGAAGCCAGCTGAGATCCTGAGAGGGGTTGCATTGAATCTGTAGATCGACTTACGGAGTATTGGCTCCTCAGCAATGTTAAGTTGTCTGGTCCATGAACATGGAATATCTTTCCATTTATTTAGATCTCCTTTCATTTCTTTCAAGAACGTGTTATAGTTTTCAGAGTATAACTTTTGCACTTGTTTGTTGCTCCTGTGGAGTTTTGTGCAACAGTGACCTTCCCACCCACTGGTCCTGCCCAGCCTCCAGACCCATCCTCCCCGGGTCCTCCCTCCTGCTCCAGCCCCCAAGGCCCCTCTCTCTGGGTTCCAGTGATTCTGCTTCACAGCCTCATCTTGTTGCAGTGCACACACTGGTGCCCTGGCCCAAGTCGTTGCACATCCTGCACCCTTGCCTGGAGCACATGCTCTCCTCCCCATTCCGGGAGCTTCCTCATGTCGCGGCAGGCTCCCTGAGCTACCATCACATCCCAGTGCTCTCAGGCCCCTTCTAGACCTCTTCACATACCTTGGTCATCCTCTGCCAAATGTGAGTGCCAGCGTCTCACCCACTCTGCACCTCAAGACTGGGCACAGGACATGGAAACCCCAGGAAGGTCTGTAGGAATAACTGAACTGTTTCCCAAGCCGGTAGTTTCACCTTGGGTCCCACCATTGATAAATAGTCCTCAAATACCAGGAGAGGCATCTGGGGCCTCATCAGCAGGGAAACAGGACTTTGGCAGCTTACAAAAGGAATTTGATTTTTCAAATTTCCTTTCAACTCAAGGGTCTCAAATCTGGTCTGCAGCCCTAGAGGGGAGGGTCCTGGCACTGCGTCTGAGGTGGGTACCTTTGAGGGGAGGCAGAGTTGGCTCATGGCGAGCTTGCCTGGAGCTGGTGGCAGGTGGCAGGTGGCTGGGGCTGCTCTCCTGTGTTTGTCCCCTTGGGTAGGGCTGAACCTTGCTGTTTGGACCAAATTGGATCACTACCAGCTGTTATGCCCCACCATCACTGGGTCTCTCTCCCCATCTGTAAAAGGGGGACATGCTCCCTATATTCCCTGCCCCCCCCAGAAAGCCAGGGAAGGGACCAAGCCCAAGGAAGTGATGGCGTATGAGTCTTTGGGAAACTGGGGAGGGCCTTTGCGTGTGTGTCTCACTTAAGCCATGAATACTGCTCACTCCCCTCATTCATCCTTGCACTCTGCACTTATTGGGCACCTTGTGTATGACCCGCCGGAAAACCAGAGCCCTGGGCTCTGACCTGTGCCTTTTCTGCACATGACTTTCTTGCAGCCTCCTGGCGTGGAGTGAGCACATTGTCTCCTGGAGAGTCTTCGGCTAGACCCGGGGAGGAGGATAGGGGAGAAATGGAGGGACTCCTGACTCTGCCTCCCTGCTAGGCTGTCATCAGAGCACGGTCAGCTCCCTGGAAGACCCCCGGTTGTAAATGGGGTCGGGGGTCCTGGTAGGGATGAGGCACCAGAGGCCCCACTGTGTGGGCACCCCCCCTCAACACAGGCGCACCCAGGAGGTGGCAGGCAAAAGACTCCCCATGATATTAACCACTTCGTGAAGCATTTGGTATTTGGGGGTTTTACGTTAGGGAGGGATTAATTAGCCTCTGAAATGAGTTCCCAGAGAGCAGCCAGGACCCTGCCTGAGATGCAGCTTCCATGGATTGAGTGTGGGGAGCCCCTACTCCTCCCGGCGCCCGGGGCCAGCCGGACCTGCATTCCGCTCCTCCTCCCGCCTTCTGGAAACATTCCCTGAATCACATTGTTCGCCGCGCTCCGTCGGGCCTTCTGGGCTCTTCCTCTCCTGCTCGCCATAAAAACGCTCCAGTCATCTTTTCCGCTGTGGTTTTTATTGTTTTATTTTATTATTCCAGCTATATTAAGTTGGGAAGAGCTACAGAAATGGTTTCTTCTCCCCCAGATTCCAGAGCAAGTCGTAGCCATTGTAGATTTTGATTAATCACCTTCCCCCCCACCCCCCCCCCACCCCCCCCGCCCTGTGCTTTACTTTCTCCAGCTTCATTCTCCTCGCTGTCAGTGGGGCTCTCAAGGACAGGCTGTTGTTGCTCCTGGAGCAGGTCTCCGTTTCCCCCACTCCCACCCATGAGAGAAAAAGTGAGCTCAGATTCTGGGTCAGCCCCGTTTCTGGAGGCCACGGCCACAGGCGCTGCTGGCCTCTGGCTGGGCTGGGCTGCAGTGGAAGCCAAGTGCAGGGTGAAGGCCTGGGGAGGAATCTGGGTTCTTTTGGCTGCTGGTAAGATTATCCATTAAATCCATATTCCTCGCTGTAGAGTTCACGTATTCAGAGAATATCCCGTACTCTGGCCGTCTTACATTACTCCAATATTGCTTCCAGATGGGCAAACACCCACTCCGAGCCCGGCCCTGCAGATGCGACGGCCCAGCGTGCTGCTCCCCACCGCGTCTTTGTTCTCTGGGTCCCGCGCTGTCCCTGCTCGCTCAGGGCTCCGATGCGTCTGCACAGGGTGGGTGGGGGGCGCCAGGCCTGTGGCCCCTGGCCCCACGGGAGTGTCTGCAGAGAGAACAGCGTGGTGTCGGAGCATCTCCAGGCCTGAGCTGGGGGCTGAGGCCTCTTTCCTGACTTTGGGGCCCGTTACGGGTGGGGCAGGGCCCTGGTCCCACCAGGCCCAGGGCTGGAAAAGTCCTGCTCTTCCACCCCCGCCCCAAGGATAAGTCAGGCAGGGAGAATTCTAGCATATTCTGCGCCTGACTGGTGGGGTAGGCCTCTTCTCCCTTGCAGCCCACTCCCCTTACACAGCCTGTACCCCAAAGTCACCCTAAGGCCTGCCCTCCCCAGCCCTGCGGGGCAGCCCGTGCACTCGGACCGTCTGCCTGTGGGCTTCCCCACGTGGCTCCTCGGGGAGATCTGAGTGGGCTTTGGGTAGAGTCAGGGCAGCTGGACAGCCATTCTGTCATCAGTGGGGACAAAAGCCTGCTCTCTGCTTCTCCTGCTCATCCCCGTGTCCCCGGCCTGGGCACAGAGCTCTGACACCGTGCACGCTTCGGGTAGACAGAGGAACTTACGGTGGCAGCCAGTGTTAGGCAGACCGGTGTGGGGTAGAGGGTCGGCCAAGGCTTCACAGAGATGGATTCTCCACAGAGGAGACAGCACACCAGGCAGCAGGCAGAGCACGGGCAAAGGTGTGGAGGTTGAAGGGGCCAGCATGTCCGGGTTCTAGATGACACGAGGATCTTAAGGCTGGGCAGAGTCAGGTGGGAGAAGGCCTCGAAGGCCTCCTAGTGTGGGGTGAGCACATCCTTCAAATGGTGGCATTCCTTCCTCAAGCATGGAAGTGATACAGACAGTTGTGCCTCTCCCAAAGGGTCCAGATTCTGGGACCCAATTTCTGATTCCTTCACAACACGCGTTCTCCAGCTTGTCTGCATCTTGGCTGGACACTCTGAAGGGGGAGCCCAGGGCTGGGCCTTGAAGGAGACTGGGCAGGGCGGGCACTGCTCACACAGAGCCCTGAGGCGTGCACCCTGAGGGCCGCCATTGTTGAAGCGGGTGGGAAATAGCAGGGTGGGTGTGCCAGCAGTAATGACGCTGGGTGGCACTTGGCAGGTGATGATGGCTGGCCCGCTGGGCCCAGCACTCACACATGTCCCAGGAAGCTCTCAGCAAGGGCACCCCACGGCGCCAGCCCGACTTACAGACCAGGGGCCCCAGCACAGAGACCTTCACCCCCTCCTCCCCGAGCCCCACAGCTGGAAAGCGGTCAGTGGGGTTTGGTCCTGTGCCTATCTTGGGGTGGTCTCTGCTCTCTGGAGAGCTCCAGGGAGCCTGCCCACTCCTTAAAGCCTTATCCTGGGGGAGCCAGAAAGAGGGGGAAGGGTGGGCTTTGCAGGTTACCAGAGCGGGATGGAGGGGACACCAGGGAGGCCCCGCCTGCAGCTGCCCAGGCAGAAGATGCTGCAGCCAGGCACAGGCAGGGTTTCTGCAATAGAAAGGAGGGCGGGTGAGGCAGGAGCCAGGCAGGAGCTCCAGGACAGGGTGCCTGCTGTGTGTGAGGGCCCAGGGCGAGGATGGCGGCCAGGGCCTCGGGTTCCAGCTGTAGGGTGGGATGGGGGCCACCGCACCCTGAGAAAGACCCAGGCGCAAGCCTGCCTCCTCCATCCCACCCTCCTGGGGTCTCATGGAGGAGACTCCCATCCCTCCCTGGCCCCTGCCAGCCTTCAGAGCACATGAAGCCCCGGGCCCTCAGATCTAGGAAGACCTCTCTCAGGAGAGAGTGGGTGCTGGCTCAGGTGGTATGGGGAGCCCTCCTGGGGCACACTCATATCACACTCTGTCCCTCTGGCCACATTCAAGCTGGCCCTGCCTGTAAGGGCTGACAGGCTGGTGCAGCCCCCTGTTCCCCCGGAGCCCCTTGTCCACCTGGATGCCACCCAGCCTCCTGGGGTGGAGGAGCCACCACATGGGCCCAAACTCTAGTGATGGAGTGGGCAGGGGGCGGCCGGGTTGGAAACCTCACTGATGTAAACCATAGAAACGTCCCCCTGAGTCTCCACTGAACCCCTCTGGCTGGCCCACTGTGACAGACAGTGGGGAGAAGTCTGCCACTCCCCCAGGGACAAACTTCGGACTTGACTACCTGAGATAACACAGGGCTTTCCTGACAACCTCAGGCCTGCAGCTTTGGGATTAATTCCCTCCTTTAAAAGCAAATTTCAGAGGGTTTAAGCCACCTCGGGGCTGCGCCCTGCCTTTGACCTCCTGTGCACTGGGAGTGACGGGACAAGCTCGTCATCAAAGCGCTGACCCCTCCTGTGGAGGTCAGGCCCCCTGTTTTTCACCCACCTCGTTTGTCTTAGTTGCTAGGCCCACGTTAATTGCTATTTGTATCACTTACAATTTTTCACATTTGGGGTGGTCGTAAATAACCCCAAAGAAGTGTGCACCCTCTCGGGGCCAGGCTCAAGCAGTTCTCTTGCTAGGGAAAGAAGCCAGGAAGTAAATGTGAAGCTGAGGGCCCCCTCAGCTTCCTCCACATACCCAGGGCTCATCTGGGGTCCCCCCTGGGGGGACAATTTCGGGTGGTGGAGCTATGTGGCTGGCCGGCAAGCCACAGTGGAAAAAGGCAGCCCAGTGGTCAGATACATGGCCTCTGCAGTGCCAGGCACGTGGTGGCTATCTAGGAATCGCTGGATGTCCCTTCTCCATCGACAGCCTTTTCTTTGGCCTCCAGGGTGGCCCCAGGCTTCCAGGTCACGTGGCTGCCCGCCCGGCGCCCAGGGGCTGGCCTGCCAAGTAGCGTCAGCACAAACGGCCTCAGTTCTGTGGAGCCTGGTGGATTTCCACTCCCTGCTTCCCAGAACATCTTATCTTGAAGCCTTCCCAGCGATGGCCAGGCCCTGGCTGGCCTGACATGTGGGACTCCTGCTAAGAAAGGAAGCTGTGAAAGGCTCAGGCAGCGTGGCGCTCCAGGGCGGAGGGACCAATGGCCTACATCAGACGGGGCAGGGCACTGGTGTTCTGGCGCCGAAGTGATGTTTCTGTTTCTGCATTTGGAGGGAGCCAAGGGCAGCCAGGCGCCCGAGAGAACTGGGTCAGGAATAGTGAGCAACTGACAGGGACCATACCTGGCCTAAGGCAAGGCGCGCAGTAGGAACTCAAGGGACAGTGACTGAATGAGTTCACAGATCTTGGTGTCAGGGGTAGATGGTCAGTGGACCCTGGGTTAGTGAGGATGGCCAAAGTCCTGCTGAGTAACAAACAGCCCCACAGGTTTCATCCTCTCTCGTGCTGCTTGTCCGACATGGGACAGCCTGGGGGTCTGACAGGAGCCCAGGCTGCCATCACCAGCAATGCTGGTCCCCATGCCAGTGGGAAGAGAGCCTGGAAGGATGAGGGGAGGAGTTTGGGGTCCCTCCTCTACGTGGGAGAAAACCGTCTTGGTTTGGGGATCAGGAAGCAGCACACGCAGGTCTCTTCTTTATGGCCCCTTGTCTGGACTTAGGCTGGCTTTCAAGAAGGGCTCTGTCCTTGACCATCAAGGTGGTGGTGTGAATCCGCGGCTGGTTTCTAGTCCCTATCTCCTCACACAGGCAGCTGACCGTGGAGGGCCCGGAGTTCACTTCACGTCCTGCAGGGCGCGTGTCCTCGGGGCTTGTTTAACTTTCCGAGGGTCAACTCAGGGAGCATAAGATTTTCCTTGCAGGGCTATGTATGAGCTTAAATGAGATTCCTGAATATGAAATACTAGCATGGTGCCCAGCACGTAATAAATACACAGTCATCCTGGGTTGCTTTATGATCGACGTGCCCAGCCCCTCGACCTTCCTTCCATGGGGCCTTCCTGTACCCTGCAGCTTTGCAGACTCCAGCACCTGGGCCTGAAGAGTTAATGATCAGCCAGGGCCCCTACCCACCATGTGCAGAGTCCTCTTAGCTGGTGAGGTGGAAGCTGCCCTGGGGTCTACGAGGACGGACTGGGGTTGGGAGAGGGAGGAGGTGCCTGGACAGAGGCCTCTCTCTTCCTTTCTGCTCCCAGTAGGGCAAACAACCACACCAACCCCTGCAGGGGTGAGATGGGGGGGAGGGCTATTCCCAGCATAGTGTCACTTGGACTCTGGGGTTCAGATGGGTCCCCTCAGCAATATTTCATGCTGTTTAGGAGGAAGAGGGGGAGTTGGAATTCAGCTCATGGATCACCCCAACATGACAGCTTTAACAGCTGGGCCCACAAGGCACATTTAATTGCAGCCTGCCCCTCCATTTGCAGTATACTCAATTTCTCCAAAAAGCTCAATATTAGAAAGCCAGCAGAAAGGAGACTTTGAGGTAGCCGTGGGAGAGTTCTTCCCTCCCTCCCTCCTTCCTGGCTTCCTGCCCTCCTCCTTGTCCTTCATCCAGAGCCAATACCTAGGCCTCCCCCGACCAGCCCCCATAGGCCCCACTGGGCCCCACTGGGCCCCATGAGGCCACATAGCCCCATGAGGCCCCATGAGGCCCCAGGCTAGGAAGAACACTGGTGGTGGGGGGGCTTTCAGGAAGTCGCAGCCCCTGCCTCCTGCCCCTGTCCCCATGTTCAGGAAAGTTTCTTGGGCCTCACTGACTAGCTGGTACTGACTGGCTTCTTGTTTTGTTATAAACATAAGCTCTCAGAAGTGCAGAAGCAGAGGGACTCAGACATTGGGCAGTGGGGAGGAGAGACAGGGAAACTGCTCCTGGGGGGAGGGAGCAGGAAGCACAGGCTGTCTGCGGCCTCAGGGCCGGAGGACCCCTCCCCACACTGCTTGCCCCAGGACCTTGAGGTCTGAGCACCCCAGGGTAGTAACTCAGCAGCAGGGTACTTCTGGGGTCGTGGAGAAAGGACTGAACTTGGCTCCAGAAGGCTGAGAAGGGCGTGCTGTAGAAGCATCTGTTGTTTTGTTTTGTTGAAAGGGCGTCGCCTGGTACCCCCCCATTCTAGCAGCTCCTGGTCTGTGGAGGTGATCCTCCTCATGGTGAGCTCTGGGTTGACAGGCCAACATGCCTAGCCTGGCCTGAAACCCTTGAGGACCACCCTAGCCCTCAGGGTGGAGCTCAGAACAGCGCTTCAGCCCTGGAGCCCCTCTGGACCACCGCCTTCCTCTGCCCTGCCTTTGCCTGCTGACACCCTCACATGCCTGTCCTTGCACTGGGCACCAGGTGCCAGAGTGCCAGCCTAGCCTCCTCTCCTCATCTCAGGTTCCACGTCATTCTCCTTTACTCATGGAATCCTCCCCCATTCCTGAACTGCGCCCCCCACCCCTGCCAGACTTGGTGAGGCGCAGCTCCCAGGACGTGGAGGAGCAGAAAGAAGGGCAGGGATTGATCAGCTCCCAGAGCTGCCTTCCAATGGCTGAGAGGTTGACTGTTAGTTGCCGAGGAAAGCTAGGACATCCAAGCCACGCTCTTTGGAGCACGCACACACCATGGGCTGTCCGGGACCCCCCTGTGTGGCTTTGCATAGGCATGGGGCCTGGCCAGTGCTGCTTGCATCTATCATGGGAAGGGCAGTTACAATTAGGACCACATTAAGGTGTTGATGTCCACCCTGGTGTTGACCAAGCCCTAGTCCCCATGTAGGCGTCATCTGCCCTGGCATCACCTCGAGTACATGCTGGCAGCAGGAGCCTGTGGCTGCCGAGCTCTGAAGCCCCCGCTGGACCACCTCCAAGCTGTGTGCTCTTGGGTACAGAGCTGACCTCCCGGGTCTTGACTTCTGTGTTTCTCAAGCAGGGGTGCAAAGCACACCCACGCGTCTCAATCATGAATGTGAGATTATGAATATGTGTATTCAGCCATTGCAAGAGGTAATGGTGGTTAATGCCATTGTCACACCAAGTACACAGATCTCTAGAGCTTAGAGAACACAGACCAATATAAGAAGTTGGGAGAACTGCCCCTGCCCGATAACCTCATGGTTTTGCCACCCCTTGGCTGATCTGCTGCCTGCTAACGGGCAAGCCTTGTCTGGTGGCCCCAGTGCCCGAGGCCTGTTGGTACCAACCACAGCCAGAATGGCCAGGGGCAGAGGTTCAGGCTGTACGCCGTGTGTTTTCAGAGAAAGAAACAGCCCCAGTTAGGCCGTGACCTCCAGGGGCATCCTAATTTTCCATAATCTTCAGTTATGGAAAGACAGAAATGAACACCGATCAAAAGCTCCTGTTACAGAGGTATGACCAGGTCGTGCGCATCTTGTGCCGCATACACCGGTGCCTGAGCCCACCACGTGCCCCGTGGAGGTGGAGCCACTTCCTCATGGGCACAGACATGTGGAACCTCACAAGCTCCCCAAACTGTCCCTTTCCCTCCACACTTGGGGCGGCTGACACGCGGGGGCTCTGGCCGAAAGCAGTGGGGTTCCAGCCCCGCCTCGCCGGAGGCCTGCAGGGAGGCCCTCCGGTATGCTAGACGGCATGGGACTTTCCCAAAGTGACAGGACACATGATGTTTAGAGACTCAGGACAAACCAACTGTCCCTGTCATTTATTATCTTCAGAAAGTATCAGTGTATCTTGAAGGCTCGGGTGTGTCGGCAGCTCTCCGCGACTGTCCAGCAGATTTGCACACGCAGGCATACACTCCCTGGCTCGGCTGCCTTCCGGGGCCAGGCTGAGGTCAGGCCTTCTTCAGGCCAAGCCCACGCTGGCCTTGTGCTGGGACAGCTGAAGGCCAAGAGGAGGCCCCTGGCCTTGGGAGAGCCTCCCAAAGCAGAGGCAGCCCCCTTGAAGGTCACCTGGCTGCTCTCTGCGAGGGGAGTGGGACCCAGGGCTGGCCAGCACCAGCAGTGTGGTGTTAACCCCTGCCTGCCCAGAGCTCCGAGCCCCTGCCGGGGCCTTTATCTGAGTGTCCTACACCGGGGACCTCTCCCTGGGCGCCGGGGACCCAAGAGGGGCTTCTCCTTGGCCACCAAAAATGGGAGCTAAAGCGTAAGCAGCTGTAGCCACGTTCTCCCTTGGCAGACCTGGCTTCCAGAACACAGGGCCCCATGGCTTCTGGGGAGAGCTTCATATTTCTCTCGCAGCCTGTAGGAAGTCATGCTCTTGGAGCACTTGGGGTAGTTGCCCCTCGTTTTCCTCATTAAGTGGGGTTAGTTTGGGGACCAGGCCTTGCTGGGAGTTAGAGACCAGCCTAGACCCCAGGGCCCCTGGGGCGTGATACCGTGGGAGATGAGGCGGCTCTCTGCCACCCGCCCTACCCAGCTTTCCAGCGACATGGCAGGCACGGCTCTCTGGCTCAGAGCTGCAGACGGTCCCTGGCCCCTACAGAGGCCAGGCCCAGATGCAAGAAAGGAGTTCTGTCTTTTGAAGCTTGTAAAGAGTTAAAAGGAGAGGAGGGGGCTGGCGGGGGCCTACTCCAGGTTCTGAATGTCAAGGGGACAAGCTGCGGGGCCAGACCAACTCCAGGGAGACAATGCGACAAGTTACAAAACATCCAGCAGCATCCACGACTAATTTCTTCCCCTGTTTGTCCTGCCGCCGAGGCCGAGTTAAAAGGCAACGCTTTGGGGGCTGAAAGGCTCCCAGCAGGGGTCTGCGCACAGGGGGACCCCGAGCCTTTGTGGCTTTTGTTCCAGGCCGCTAATAAGCCGACTCCCGCTGGGCGCTTTGAGGGCCCCAGATTCCCGTCCCAGCGCCGCTGCCCCGCCTCGGAGCACCGGCAAATCTCTATCTCAGCCCCGCCGGCCCAGGGTGTGCCCAGTGTCCTTCCGTGGTGTGAGTGGAATTAGCAGATTGTATCACGAAATATTTCTAGGGATTTACATTCCGGTGGTCAAGAGTCTTCTCAAAGCTTTTCTCCTGCATGAAGGAGTGGGAGGCACCCCGCAGAGTTAGCCAGGAGTAGGCAGGGGCAGGCCTTGGGGGTCACCCGTCCTTGTCCCCATGGGGCCTTTATGAGGACTCCTCCAGTCTGCAACTTGAGATGTGGCAACAATGCGAGGTGGTCATTCTACAGGGCTGGTTGTTTCCCCGACAGCTGCTGGGGTGACCGCCCCAGCCCAGCCTGCAGCAGCACTGTCCAGACGCTGGCCGAGGCTCTGAGGAGGCTCCGAACTTGCCCAGAGTTACCCATCCCTCCCTCCCTCCTTCCCTCCTTCCCTCCCTCCCTCCATCTGCCCCCCAGCCCCTTCCCAGAACTTTGTCTTCTCCTCCTGCTCAGGGAGGCCCCACGGCGGGCTTGTCTTGGGGTGGCCCATGAGAGCTTGCTGCTCTGCCCTATACCCTGCATAGGCCCAGGGTCTCTGGGGACACCCTCACCATAAGCCCAAGAGGGCCAGCTCCATCCACATCACTTCGGGGAGACGTGTTCTGAGAGCTTCCTGTCCCACTTTTGGTGGCCATTTCAGCCTCCACGGGGTCTTGCGGCCAGGTGTCTTGCATGAAGGGCCACGTGTACAGGGAACACACAGTTATCCTCCGGGGTCCTGCCCAGCGTGGGGTGTGGAAGAGCCACATCCCCCTTGGAGTAGGGCCGGGTCCTGACGTCCCAGCATGGGCGAGTCAGGGCGCTGGGGGCCGGGGAAGCCACAGAGCCGACACGCCCTGCCCCTCAGAACTCACAGGTGACGTGCCATCACGCCAGGTTGACAGGTGAAGAAAAGCAGGCTGGGTGAGTGTAAGAAAGGACGGCAGGCGGCTGGGGGGCTGGGCATGACTGCTCAGCCTGGGGGTCGGCCTCTCTGTGGAGGTGACATTTGGTCAGGACTGAGGGAGGCTGGCCATCCTGGAGGCTGTGAATGTGGGCTGTAGGAGTCCTGGAACCTGGGGTGGGCACAGGGCCCTGAGAGAGGGATAGAATGGGCTGAGAGGCTGAATCTGGGTCCTGCGGGGCATGGGGACCGTGGAGGGCTGTGAGCAAGAGAGTGACCACAGGCAGACCCAGGCTCCAGGAACACCCCACCTTCTGTCCTGCCAGGGGTGGAGGTGGCTGCTGACTGAGGTTGGCATCCATCCATGAGACTCCTGCTGACTGGACTCCCCTCGCCCCAGGGTGATGGCGCTGACGGTGCTGTCTCCATTTACTGTTGGGACAAGTGAGGGGTCAGGAGTCTCAGGAGCCTCTCAAGGGACACTGGGCATGCTTGCCACTTAGCAGGGACACTAGAAGTGCGTTGGCCCACCCAGACCAGGCTGGATCCCAGCTTTGGCCCTCGAGACCCCCAGCAAATCCCTCCCTCTCTGAGCCTCGGTGTCCTCATCTGTTAAGTGAAATACGATGACACCCTCCTTTCTGACTTTGGGGGGTGGGCATAGGTGAGATCAGGAGCACTTTGGACATGCCTGGCCCATCTGGAGGCCCCATGAAGACAGCCCAGGCCTGGTCCAGTTCACGGGTCTGTCCCTGATGTGGCAGTTGTGCCTGGAAGCAGTCATGTGTAGTTAAAGACAATGTTAAGGCTCAAAGAGGCAATGTGTCAGTTAGCTTTGCTGTGAAACAAGCTGTCCCCAGACCTAGCAGCTCAAAATAACAAGTGTTGGGGTGGCCTGGTGACGCAGTGTTTAAGTTCGCACGTTCTACTTCGGCGACCCAGGGTTCACCGATTCAGATGCCGGGTGCAGACCTGCGCACCACTTGTCGAGCCATGCTGTGGCAGGTGTCCCACACATAAAGTAGAGGAAGATGGGCACGGATGTTAGCTCAGGGCCAATCTTCCTCAGCAAAAAGAGGAGGATTGGCAGCAGATGTTAGCTCAGGGCTAATCTTCCTCAAAAAATAAAAAAGCAAGCGTTTCTCATTGTTCACACTCCTGTGGGTTGGCTGAGCATGTTGACTGGTGTGAGCAGGGACTGGTGGTCTAGGATGGCCTCACTCACGGGTCAGGCCGTTGGCTGGTGGCTGGGGCCTTTCCTCCAGTTGGCTAGCTAGGGCTGGTTCACACAGTGGTGACCACAGGGTTCTCATGGCAAGAGAGGGCAGCCCAGTGCACAAGTCCTGCCAGCTTCCATTTATGCTCATGACCCAGTGGCCAGAATGAGTCACCCGGCCAAACCCAGATTCAAGAGGGTGAAGAGAGGGCTTCTTCCCTTGGGGGCGGGGGCGAAGTGAAGTCACAGGGCAGAGGTGCATGCGACGGGTATGAGAGGGGCTGGCACCTTCATGGTCTGCCACAGGTGTGAAGGAATTCACTTTTTACCAGGTGGAGCAGAAATGTAAAGCCAGCTCCCTGTGTCTACCATGCACCCCTGCCCCCCACCTCCACACACGGCCTTGGGTCCTGCCCAGGGGCCCCATTCTCCTGATAGAAAACCACATCTGGACTGGGACGCTCCAATAAAATCATCAGGGAGCCACGGACAAGGAGTCCAGGAAGGGAAGACAGAAAGAAAAACACGCACACATGCAGGCCCAGATAATATACAGTCCTCCCGCCGGCTCAGTATCGCTTTACGGTGTCACCTTTCGGCATGTAGCCACTTATTCTGTCAGGGCGCAGAGCTCTCCCACTCCGCCAGGTGACGGCCCTAAATCCTCGGAAACGACAGCCATCCTCCCGCCTGGATTGGGTTTCTGCAAAATGGAGTGGGGTGGGCAGCCAGGGTCCCCAACCCTCCCACCCGTGAGCTGCCAAGCGTGCATCGAGGGCTGGGAACTGGGCTGCAGCGTCTCCCTGGGAAGCTGATGCTGCCCTCGGAGTGGGGAAGGTGGAGGATGAAGAGCAGCAAGGAGGAGAAAGGTCAGGACCCCTGCAGGGCTGGAGCCTTGTCACCCAGGCAGGGCCCCCATCAACAGCCCCTCCCGACCTCAGTCGGGCACCTCCTTTGTAGTCCCTCAAGGAGAAGGGCCGGAGGAGCCTGGGGTGCCCTGAGTGTGGCTCTAGTTGAGTGCCAGCCTCATGCTTGGCCCTCTGCCCACGTTCCCCCTCTCTCATCACCACCCCCACCCCGGGGACGATGTTGTGATTATTCTGGGCTCACAGATGAGCACGTGGGGCCTTGCCAGGGAAGACAGAGGGGCTGTAGAGCCGGGAGTCAGAACCAGGGTAGGGGTCACCTGCCCCCACATGTAGCAGGGTCTCCAGGATCAAGCTTTTGGCCTTAGCACAGAGCTGGCTTCATCCTGCTCTGCTGCTTGCTGTCTGTGCAATCCTGAACAAATTTAAAGGCCCAAGCCTCAGTGTTCCCAGCTAGAAGGCGGACACACGGTGGTCTCTGTCACAGGGAGTAGACAACTGATCCAGTAACCTATGCCAGGTGCCGAGGGCCATGCCTGGCACAGCCGGTGCTCAGAAGAGGGTGGTGCATCAGGAGCCGTCCATGGAAATCCGCTGTGTCACCAGGGCACCTGGTCTGTTTACGGACAGCCAGCGAGCCCAACAGTCTGGCGTACAATTTGCTGAAAACCATGAGACATATCTCCTAAACTTCCACGTTTTGAACGAGGGTTAAACTTGTTCGCTGCCCTGTTTCAGCCCCTCGGGGCGTCAGGGTAGGGCGGGCATGAATTAGTGAGCGGGACACAGGAGTGAAGTGTTTGGGGGTGAAGGCCATCCACGGCAGAGACAGGGGCGAGCCTCAGAGAAGCTCCGAGTTGGTCTCACCTTCTCAGACCCGTGCTGAACTGGACAGCCGTCCGCCGTGGGGGACCAGCCGCGGGGGAGCCCCTCAGCACACCCACTGCCTTGCTCTCCGACTGGGAGAGGCAGCTCGGCCCATCTCCTACATCTCAAGAGGGGCTTTCAGAGTGGAGACGCCCTGCCATTTGTGTCTGGGGTCCCTGATCTTCCCTCTGAGTCGCTGACATGGAGGCCCAACCTTTACCTATGGTTGAAGACGTGCCAAGTTCAAAGGCCGTGCCCCCAGAACCCCAGTCATCTTGCCTTCAGCCCGTTCCTGGATGCGTGCCCCACATGAGGCTGAGTGGCCCTCCCAGCCTTCAGTGCCCAGAGCCCCCCGGGCTCCAGACTCCACAGCCCGATTCACATGCCAGCTGAGGGGGCCCAGGGAAGGCGGGGGGCCTGCTGGGTTTCTGAAACCCATCAGCTTGTGCAAACACTGTCTCCTTGCTGCCCGAAGGGCAGGTCAGCCTCCCGGTTAATCACGCTGGGCCCTGAGAGCTCCCTGGGGCCCTGCAGGTCAAGGAGAGGCAGGAGGCTGACTCCCAGCTTCTCAGATTCTGCTGAACTCACTGAAACCCTGACCTTCGGGCTTCCCCGTTAATGCGTGATAAGGACGCGCCAAGAAAAACAGCAGGCGAGAGACCCCTGGTTTCTTCACGAATTCCAGAGCGCTTGGTTCATTCGGCAGGGAAGGGGCCCCAGGCGGCCGAGCGTGCAGAGCCACCTCTGCGTGGGCGTAGGGCTGGGGACGGCCTAGAGGGAGCCAGCTAAGGAGGACCACCTGCCCGCTCCAGGAAGATTGCTTCCAGCTGGCTGGGGCGGCCAAGGCCGAGGGTGGGTCCCAGGCAGTGGCTGAGACCGGGCTGCACTTGCTCACGTGATGTGTGTGCGGACGTGGCTGGCTCAGGCGGGGGTGCATGTGGAGGCTCGCCCACCCAGACTTCTGACTTGAGAGTCTACCTGGGGTCTCTGGGTAGATTCTGTGGGCTCTGCCAGGTGCCCTTAAATCAAGGGCAGTGGTGTGTTTGAGCAAGGAACGGGTCTCCCTGGAGGCTAGCCTCAGGCTGACAATAGGTTTTCAAAGAACCCAGACACAACCCAGCAGATGATCGCTGCTCTCAGAGCTGGGTAAACTGAGGCCCAGGGCAGTGAAGTGACCTGCTCCAGGTCCTAGCACTCTCCACCCCCGCCCCACCATGGCCCATGTGACAGGGCAGCGGCCAGGAGCCCAGAGGGGCTCTGGGTGGGGACTAGTTGGTGGACTGAGGCCAGAGAGATGGGCAAGGCCCATTCCCAGCAGGGAGGAACATTATTTGATATTTCTTCCCCAAATCACGTTATTTCTGTGTTGGCCTGAATAGGCGCTGACTCTGGTACGGGAGAAGTGGGGATGTTCAAGCATGGCCGTGGCCGCCTTCCCCTGGAATGTGCCTCTCCTGCAGCTCGGCGGGCAGCTGTCCCCAGGTTGGGTAGAGGGGTGCCCCCACCCCCAGCACCAGGGCCAGATCTGCCTTTCCAGAGGCTCAGGAAGAGCACGAGGCCCCTCCCCAGCAGTTCACAACAGACATCCATGCTCCTTACAGAGAGATGGAAGGCGTTTACCCCCATGCACTGGGCTGCCCCAGCTCTGCCTCCCAGGTGAAGGGATGGCCCTGGGCGTGGAGGTCAGCAGGGGCAGAGGACATTTGAGTCACTTGGCTAGGGGCTCAGGTTCTGCACTCCCAGCTCCCCATCCCCAAGGGGGTCCTGAAAAACCCTGCGTTGTCTTTAAAACATCCCAGCAAAAGAGCCTGTGCCTGCCTTCTGCTCTGTCGGGTTTGCTTCCGCTTCTGAGCTTCAGGAATCCGTCTGCCCGAGTCGGAGTGAGACTATACATGCCAGACTCCAGGAAGGACAGGCCCCCAGGACAGTGGGATTCTGGAACAGCAGAGGCCTCAAAAGCTCAGCGTCGGCAGATGTTAGGGGCGAGAAGGCATCTTGGGGGATGCGCAGGGCCCTGGGGGCAGACTCGTGGATCCAAATGCAGTCTCGCCAAGCCCTGGGGCAACCCAGCCTCTCTGAGCTTCATTCCCTCGTCTGTAAAATGGAGACAGTAACAGGCAGCTTCGTGTGTGGAGCAGAATTGTATAGAAAGCAGATGGCACCTTGGGATGATCCATGTGTGGCAGGGGATGGGAATCACCAGGCCTCCCACAGGAATCTGGGGCTAGTGTCCTTGCAGAGGATCCCCCCCGGACTCAGGATGGAGGGAAGAGGGAAGTACTCAGGCCCTGGAGAGGGAAGGTCATGTGAGCAGTTCACCTTTAGGAGAGGGGCTGGGCCCCAAGGTGTGGGGGCGGGTCATAGGCGACTCCACAGTGGGGAGCCCCGGGCCCAAACCGGAAGCCCCAGGCAAGGATCCTGGGACGTAACCTGCAGAGCCCGGCCTCCCGGGGGAGCAAGCTGGCAGAGAAGAGCTGTGTGGTCTGGAAGGGTGGATGGACGGCGTCCAGGGCTCAAAGACAACATCAATGGGAAACGAGCCTGGCACATGCCTCACTCACACCACGAGGAGGCGGAGACCCGGGCGGTGCTCCTTCCTCTGTGGGTACTGCAGGGCTCCACAGCGCAGGCAGAGGGCACCCCGGGTTCCCCAGGATACTGCTGTAGTCACAGCGCTCCATTCCCATTGCTCGCGGCACAGAATCCAAACCTCTCACCCAGCTCCAGGTTCACGCGGCCGCCGGTTTCTGCTCGCCTCGCCGCTCCTGTTCACTGCGCCTCCAGCCTTCTCCTGTCCCTCAGCCTCCTCCTCCGGCTCATTCCTGCCCCAGGGCCTCTGCACATGTTCCCCTCCAGGTCCTATGATGGCCCCGCCCTCCCCCCATGCAGGTCTCCCCTCTCCTGTCCCCTCCACTCTTACCCTCTGCTGGACTCTGAATGTGGCTCCTCACAGCCCCTCCTGAGCCCTGCAGGCCATGTCGTCTCCTCTACCCCAGATAGAAGCCTCTGAGGCCAGGGCTCACCAGGGTCCAGCCCGCTTCCTTCTGGAGAGTCCAAAATCACCCATCGGCAGATCCGGGCGTTGGGAAGAACAAGCCCAGGGGGCCCAGGTCCAGGCAGAGCCCTTCTGGTCCCCGAGAGCCCGGGCTAGGAGGAACGTCTCAGGAGTCCCCTGCCGGGGCAGAACGTCCACCTTACCTTGGCAGCCCCTCGCCACCCCAGAGGGCCGGCCTCTCTGGATGCTGTTGAACCGCCAGAAACTTAATCTATTATTACACAGAAACTTCTGTGAAGTCAGGGGTTTGAACTCCCCAGAAGTGTTTGCCTGATTTGGGGCCGATAGCGGGGTGATTAATGCTGGCGATAAGGTGTTGATTGGTTCTGGGAGCCGCTGCAGACACAGGGGCTGTTGTGCGCGCCGGGCTGGCAACTGTGCTCCCCAGAACAATAGCCCATTTATCCACTGCCCCGCCTGCCACCCGCCGGCCCGGATGGGCACAAAGGGCTCTCGGGCCAGGAACCCCGGAGCCTGGCTCTCTCTGGGGAGAGGGCCTGGCGCTGCGGGGCAAGCACTGTCCCGGCCTGGAATTGATGAAAGAAAGGTACTGAGTCCACCCCTTGTTCTCCTTGTTCCCTGAGCTCCCCAGGGTGGAGCCTCACTGGGGATGACAAAATCTCCATGCCTCAGTAGCCATACCTGTGAAATGGGAGCACGAAGTCCTCACCCCCTGGAGCTGCTGGCAGATTAAATTAGATCAAATAGAAAAGTCCTTAGAGACAAGTGTGTGTTTATTCAGCAAACAAGAACACCTGCTACAGGTGTGTGGGATGTAGCAGCAACAATGTAGATAAAAATTCGCGGCAAATTGACACAAAATCAACACAAAATTGATCTACAGCCACACAAATGGATACAAAGTTGATATAAATCGACATAAAATTGATGCATACTGGAGGAGGCAACATTCCAAAGGGGGTAGCACGGATAGTCACAGGAGACATAAGGAAAGGTGCTTAACTCGTCATTACTGATAAGTGCTTCGGAGGCAAACACAAGCCAGGCAGGACTGGTGCTGGGAAGGGGCCTGTCCTGAATTGGGTCAAGGGACGTCTTACGGAGAGAGTGATTAGACCAAACCCTGGGGAAGGTGAGTTTCATGGTATTAGGGTGGAGAATGCTCTGGACAAGGGCCCATGGGAGGAAGCTGATGTGGTCAGGACCTGGGAGTCACTGACTTTCACCCTGAGTGGGGCATGACCCGACCCAGATGGTAACAGGGTTGCTCCAGCTGCAGAGCCAAGGATGGACCATAGAGGGGCTAGACAGGCCTGGGGGACTAAGTCTGAGACTAGTGCACCAGCCCAGGCGTGCGAGGAGGAAAGTGGTGGACTCCAGGGCTGTTTGAAAGGGGGACTGTTTGAATATCCTATAGCTACTGTAACAAATTCCTACAACCTTAGTGGCTTTAAACAACATAAATGTGCGATCTAGTAGTTCTGGAGGTCAGAAGTCCAATGTGGGGCTCTTTGAGCTAAAATCCAGGTGTGGGCAGGGCTGGTTCCTTCTGGACACTCCAGGCAAGAATCCTTTTCTTGCCTTTCCCGGCATCTGAAGGCGCCCGCATCCTTGGCTCGCAGCCCCTTCCTTGCAGTACTCCAACTTTTCCTTCTCTCGGTTCCTCCTCTCTCTGACTGTCTCCCCTGCCTCTCTCTTTCCCTTATAAGGAGCGCAGTGAGCAGGGTAGTGGGCGGGGCTGGGAGTGGTGGGGGCAGACCACACGGGGCCTGGGAGGCCCCAGCACGGAGGTTGACTTTGTCCCCAGGCAGTAAGTGCTGGCCTCAGGCTTGTGTGGCCACAGAGTCTCCCGGCTCCTGCCTGGGTCCCCAGGGGAGGCAGATTAGGGTGGGGGCTGCTGGGGATGCAGCCAGGGTGGCTGAAATGGTCAGAGGTGGAGAGGGAGAGGGGGCCAGGGCCAGACTCCAGGGCTGTTTGGGGCTAGGCCTGGGAGGCTGTGCACAGGAGCTGAGCTAGGCTCTCGGCTGGATGAACCAGAGGCTGTCTCGGTGGGATAGGCTGCAGGGACCAGAGCCCTGGGCCAGCGCCGTATGTCTCTGGAGCTCAGCTTCACTAGCAGGAAAGGGAAGAGGCCTTGCTGCCTTGCGTTGCGAGCGAGCACCTGCCTCGGCCCAACAGCTAATGCAGGACCTGAGGGTCCCGGGGCTGCTAGGGGAGAGCTACCCCATAGCCCCTGGACTCCCTGAGGGGGACCTCACCGAGCGGCAGCCCACAGCTCCCCAACTTGAGGGCTGCTGAAGTCCCCAAGGCCTGAGTCGGTTCTTCAGGGTGTCACCCCGTGTTCCCATTGTTGCAGGGAGAGAACAATACGAGAGTTCCCTCATCCCACGGCCGGAATGCCAGGCCCCTGGGGAATGCAGGCCCTGGTGAGTCTGGCACATTCCAGCCGTGTGTCAGTGGCAGAGTCCCAGGACTGGGAGCCAAGGCCACAGGCCGTCCATCACTGCGCCCACCTCACCACTGGCCTGGGGAGTGAGGTTGTCCAGTGAGGCTCCCCCGGCAGGACACGTGGCTCCACACACTCAGTGGGCGGGTGGGGTGGGTCCCTCCCGGGTGGGTCCCTCCCTCATCCGGCGACCCCTTCTCAGCTCCAGGCAAGCTCTTCCGGTTTTGCCTTGTGTCCCCAAGTAAGACCTCACTGCGGCCCCGCACAGCCCATCTTCCAGGGGACCCTGCGGTCCTGGGACTCAGGGCACTAGAACCCCCTCAGGCAGTGCCCGGGGGTGGACGGAGGCCAGCTCAGGGCAAGGAGTGTGCCCGAAGCAAGTTAGTGCAGGCTGAGTCCCCAGCCTAGGCGCCCGACCTTCTCCTGTCCGGCCACCCTGACAGTCAGCCGTCCAGGACGCCCCCTGTGGCACTATCCCTTTGGAAGCTGCTAGAGCTCTTCCCTTGGGCCCCCTTTGTCTGCCTCCTCAGCACCAGGTCTTCTGGTTGAAAGACAGTTGTGGGAGGACTCACTCAGCCAAAGTAGGTCATTGGGCCACGGCAGCAGCCTCTCATGGATGTTACTACCAGGACGGCAATTCGGCTGGGCCTCTGGGCGCTGGCGCCGGGAGCTCAGCCACCAGCACCTTCCGACAGGCATCCCCTTCCTCGCCATCCTGGTTGCCCTGGGTGTGTGTGTGAGGAGGTGGGCAGGCCCATTCTCTCCCAGGTGGTGGCCAGGGCACCATGCCCAGCACAGCCCCATCCCTCCCTCAGAAGAGAAGAAAGGACACAGTGCCAGGGCCAAGAGGAGGCCAGATTGCAGAGACTTGGGGGCACCCCGCTGAGGCCGGCCCTTCCTGGCTCCTGTGCCCCCTCCTTGCCCGTCAGAGGAATGGAAGTCCAGGCTGGGGCTCCAGACCTGCCCCTCAGGGTGCTGGCCTGAGGGGGGGTCAGGAGCGCCTGAGACGAGGCCTCCATCCGTATGGTGTTCACTCCACGGGGGTTTGGCAAGTGCCTTCCGAGTGCCAGGCCCCTTCTAGAAGCCAGGCTGCAGTGTGAGCAAGCTGCCCCCCAACAGCTCCCTGCCACTGGGGTGGGGGTGATGACGTGGTCTTGCTTCAAGGGGGTGGCCGGCTGGCCTTCACGCACTTCCTGTCTCCCAGGAGCCTCACGCTAGCATCCCGATAGCCTGACACCATGGTCAGCACCATGCGATTCGACCGTGAACAACCTGCCATAGGGTGAAGGCCCTGCCCCCGCCGCGCTTCCTCTCTCGTGGGCACTGGGATCAAGGAGCCTGCTGTGCCCGACTTGCAATGCCAGCCCCCGCCGGGCAGGCGGCTCCTGGCTTCTCTTCCCTCTCGCCTTTGCTGGGGCCGCCTGCAGACCTTGCCTGGACCTTCTCTCCCTGTGCCAAGGCCCTGAGGTGATGTGGACAGGCAAGCGCTACAGCTGGGAGTGAGCGAAGGGCCTGCGGCACTGGTTGCTTCCGACGGGGCCCGAGGGGCGTCTGACCTTTCCGGCCATGGGGCAGCAGTTGCGTGAGCACGAACAATCACCCCAGTGTGCAAGGCACAAGCGGCCTTTTCTTCCTCGCCAGGCCAGCGCGCACAGCTCCCAGCC
Source organism: Equus caballus (assembly GCF_041296265.1). NCBI lineage: Eukaryota > Metazoa > Chordata > Mammalia > Perissodactyla > Equidae > Equus > Equus caballus. The sequence goes on from NC_091695.1 coordinate 48,207,585, forward strand.
TGGCTTCCCTTGAACAAACATATTTATTGTGGCCGCCACCGAGGGCTTCGCCTCACAGCCGGAGCCCGGGGGCCTGTGTCCCACCCACCGGGGCCTAGGGAGGGGACCCCTGCCCTGCAGGCCCCAGCCCCCCATCATGCCCAAGGCAGGGTGGCTCCAGTCCCCCTGCGGCTGGGTGGCTGCTGGCGTTCCCACTGGGAGCCTGTGACCACCCACAGGCAACAAGCCAACTGCTGAGCTGCAGGCACGTGGGGGGGGGTGGGGTCGCAGAGATAGGCACACCTGAGCCGGCCCTTACCTCCTGGGCCTCAGTCCCTCCTCAGGAAGATGGGAAGCATCACCTGGGGGCTGGGGATCACTCCCTCCCTCCGAGCCCCACTCCTGCCCCACCCGGACCTCTGCTCCTCAGGCTGCTCTGGGACTGCTTTTCCTCAATCCTGTGTATACGGGAGGGAGAGGGCTACTGGGCCCCTGTGGCTTCCTGGCCTCCTCCATGGGGACATCCTGAATTGTGGGGTCGGCCCCAGCTGGGGCTCTCAGCTGTCTCAGCACAGGGGCCTCGCCTGGCCCCCTCCCCGCTCTCGCACAGCCCCCTATCTCCTTGCTCAGCCTCTTCCCCACCCAGCAGGCTGGTCTAGGCGTTCCCCACAAGCCCTCTCCCTATGCGCCAGTGGATGCCATCCCTAGTTCAGAGGACTCATCCTGATGTGGGCAGGCTGTTGAGATCCCAAAGGGTAGAACAGTACCCCCAAGCTTGTCAGCACCGTATCTGGAAAGGAGAGCTAGGGAGACCTTGAAGGGAGGGACCACTGGAGAAGGGACACGGCTGGGCAGAGGCAGCCCTGCGCCATCTCGTGCCTCTCTCCCTACCCACCCCAAGCCCCAGGCTGCAGCCTTACCACTCTCTTTCCTACCTCAGGGCCTTTGCACATCCTGCTCCCTCTGCCCTGCCCTATGTGACGCTCCCAGCACACACGCATGTACATGCACACACTGTCTTGCTCCCTGGCTAAATCCTGTTTAGTCTTCAGGCCTCAGCTGCCACTTGCCCCTCCAGTCCTCCTTGGATCAGGCATTGTTCTAAATCAGGACCCCTCGTGGTTCTTTGCCCAGCCTAGCCTTGCCTAACCGAGGTTTTGGCCTCTGATCGTATGCATCAGGGGGTGCTTGTCTCATGCCTGTCTCTCCCCTGGCAGGGGAGGGCACTGCTCTGGCCCTGGCGGCTGGGGATGTGTGCATGAGAGGGTGCTTGATAGACGTCCAAAGAATGAATGAACAAGCAAACCAATGACTGAATGAGAAATCACATGCCGGGAGGCAAGAGAGCTGATGGGTTCAGAATCTGTAAGGGTGTCAGCCAGGCAGGAGCCCGTGGTACATTGTGCTGTAGGGGCAAGGGTGGGGGCGGCTGAGAAGGGCCTGGCGACCCGTCTGGGCTCTGCACTTTGCTCCAGGCAGCAGGGAGCTCAGAGGGCTGGGGAGCAATGGGTCAGACAAGTGAGCTTTAGGATCCCCCCGTCCTCTGCGGTCCAATGCTCCTTCGCAGGCTGTGCGCTTGGTTGAGGTGAAGGGAGATGGGTCTGGTGGCTGGGGTGTGCTGGAGGGAGAGGGTTGGAGACGGGCTGGGGAGTGGATGTGGTGAGGGAGCGGGGCTATGGAGGCTGACATCAGGCTGCTTGCTCAGGCCACTCACTGGGTTGGGGCGACGGCAGTGCGACCCCCATGGCAAAGACCTCGAGAGAAGGAGCAGGCCTTAGAGTGGGGGGCTTCCTGAGGAGTCCAGCCGAATCCCAGGCATTTTCGACCAAGCACAAGGAGCTGGTGATTCTGGAAGCTACTGTATAGACAGGGCGAGAACAGAACATTTGTCCAGAACCGTACTTCTCTGCCGTGAACTGTGTCTTCTGGATAAGCTACCTGCCTCTTCCAGCCTCAGTTTCCCCCACTGTGAAATAGGGAGTACGCTGCCTGCTCGGGCCTGCCCACACTGTCCTGTCTGAGCAGAGTGGTGGGTCGAGCTCCAGGAGGAGGGATCGCTGGGCTGTGGACAGACCTATGGCTTTCCCGACCCTGGGCTGGGGCCACCAAGAAGCGGAGTCCCCACAGAGGCCTCTGGGGTGGCAGTGCGGAGTGGCATGGCCGAGTGAGGGTGGCAGAGCCCCCTCCCACCTCATTCATTCCTTACCCCGCCCTGGACTGCCAACCTCTTGGGCCAGGGGGACCCAACACCACATCTCCGCTGGGGTCATCACTCCTCCTGCTTTCCAAGGCCCAGCCCGCCGTCCCCTCCCTCGAGATCTTTCATTTGGTGTGTGTATGCATGTCGGGAACCTCTGAGCTAGAGGACGTATGAGTCAGCTAGAGCTGCTGGGACAAATGCCACAGGCCAGGCAGCTCCCGGTCCTGGAGGCTGGATGTCCGAGGTCAAGGTGTGGGCAGGGCTGGTTCCCCCTGAGGCCTCTCTCCTTGGCGTGTAGACACCATCTCCTCCCTGTGTCCTCACAGGGTCGTCCCTCTGTGCGTGTCTGTGTCCTCATCTCCTCTTCTTATAAGGACACCCAGTCACACTGGATTAGGGCCCACCCCAATGACCTCATTTTACCTTAATCACCTCTTTAAAGGCCCCATCCCCAAAGGCAGTCACACTCTGAGGCAGGATGGGTAGACGGGACGAGCCCACCCTATTTCTTCATGTCTGGAGGAAGGACAGAGGCAACGGTGCAGGAAGCCCCCAGGAGCTGCCTCAGGCTGGGACAGGGAGGCGGGTGGTCCTGTGGGTGCCTGAGATGCCAAAGAGTAGCTCACTGGCGGGGCCCAGCCCTCCCGCCTGCCTTCAGGGTTCCCTAGTCCCCTGCATCTGCAGGAAAGCTTCCCCAGCCACCATCCTGGGGAGCGCCAGGAATGGGACCAGCCTAGACTCCACTCTAGGGCTTGGGACTACCTGGGGTTGAGGATGACTGAGTCTGAGGGGTACCGGGGGCCTGGGAATATCAAGGCCCACGAAGGTTGGGAACCCAGACAGTATCTGGGCCCTTGAGTTTCAAAGTCCCTGAGCACCTGGGGCCTGGAGAGCCCAGATCCTGGTGAGTGTTAGAGCCTGAGGATCCTCGGGGGCCCGTGGAGGCCCTGGGGCCTGTGAGTATGAGGCCCTGGGAAGCTGCGGGGATCAGAGGGCAGCACCGTGCTTGGAGAGCAGGAGCAGGGTAGGCTCCAGGGGGACGGGGGACCACTGGGTGCTAGTTGCCTAGGGAGGAAGTCCCTGGCTTGGACCCTGCAGGGGAGGGGTCAGTGCAAGGTTCTCACCATGGTGGGCTTGCTCAAGCTGTCGCCAGCACTCCAGCTACACAGCCTGCAAACCCCACCCCAGCCCCTTCCAGGTGTCCCTCTGTGATCTCCCGCCAGTACAAACCCAGGGGCACAGGGGCTGCCGACTGAACCAGGCGTGGCCCGGAGCAAAGGGCAGCCTCCCACTGCTCACGCATCTGCCACCTGCGTGTGGCTGCCCGGGTGGGCTCCTGGGGCCAGCACTGTGTGCTGTGTGCAGGCACCCGGTGGGGTAGGGCCATGGGACAGGAACTCTTTCAACATAAGACGCCTGAGGCTCAGAGACCCCACAGCGTGTGTGGGGAGCTAGGGTTGAGCCCGGGTCAGCCTCAGGCCACCTCTGCAGTGCTGGCTGAGGCTGGGGAGGAAGCACTGTCCTGCCTGCCCTTCCCAGGGCTTCTGAGTGCCCCCTGCCACATCTCCACACCCTGGGGCCCCCAACACCCAGGAGGAGGAGCTGGGGGTACCAAGTCCCATCAGTGGGGTCCGGAAAGGATCCTGGCAGGAAGGCATTTGAGCCAGGGCTTTCAGGTTAGGCAGGACCCCTGGGAGAGGTGGGGCGGGGAAGGGTGAGTCCAGAGGGAGCAGCAAAGGAACAAAGGAAGAATCTGGCTTCTCGGGTCACCGGGAGGGGCGCCGGGTGTGAGTCAAGGTGAGGGGTGAAGGGAGTGGCTGGTCACCTGTGCTGGCCACCCCGACCCGGTCCCCACTCTCCTGGGCGTGTCCACCATGCGGCAGGGCTGCAGGCCCAGGCCCACCAGGGCAGCCCCAGGGGCCTCTGGCTGCCTGAGACCTGGAAGGAGTTAACTCCCGAGCCTCGTGGGCTGGCAAACCCTGACTCACAGAGCAATAAAATTCTTGTGTTTTAAAAATCAGTATATTAGCTTAATTTTATAGATTTCAGAAGTGCTACTTGAAAATAAAAATCTCCTAATTATATTTATGATCCCAATGTGAATCCATTTGACTCCGTTCGTGCCGAAGAACCTTTGTGTGGAATGCCAGGAGCCCTCGTCCCGACGCGGCCGTGACAGACCGTAAAACGCAGCTGGGGGCCGCGCCGCAGGGTTCGGGGTCGCTGGGAAGTCTCTGTATCTCTGCGACGGAGGTTGTCGCGGAGCGGCGTGGAGCCCCAGGATGTCGTGGAACGGGGACTGTTGGAGCCCCGTTGCAGGCCTCCATGGGTGGGGCCTGCCGTTGCCGTCGTGACATGCAGGAGCCAGTCAGGGGGCTGCAGGGAGGGTGGGATGCAGCACAGAACGGATGCTGGCCCTCTCGACGTCAGGGGAGAATCGCATCCCCCTCCAATGGCCTGACGTTGACCCATGGCCTATGGTCAGAATGGAAATGTAACTTGAAATGAAGAAGATGAGCAAGGAAAGTTCCAGACAGTGGGGCGGGAAGGAGATTCAAGGAAGGAAAAGTCGGGGGTGGGATGAGCCCCTCCCAGGGGGAGGCTGGGGACTGGGGGGCGCCTCACAGCAGGCTCCTCAGCCGAGGGAATGGGCAGCCTTGTTGGCACAAGGCTGGGGTGATAAGGGAGGGCACCCTGAGGAGGTGACATGCCCTGAGCATGAAATGAGAGGCAAAAAGTCCCCCATTTCAGGCCAAAGGCCAGAGTGAGAAAACAAAGGTGGCAGGGCCATCTACACCCAGCGTGTCTGCCCAGGGCATTCCCTACCTCTGCTTGCCTCCCCTGGGGGCAGAGACCCCAGCCCAGCTATGGGACAGCCTAGGGCTGTGGCTGCTCCCCAGCTCTGGCTGGGCCTGAAGCTGTGTCCTTGGAGGCCAGAGAAGGCCAACCTATGCCTGCCCCGTCCCAGTGGGGTCCCTGGGTCACTGGGAGGACGTGGGGGTTGGCTTGGAAAAGGCCTGTGTGGCCTTTGGGCGTGGGGGGTGGGTCTGACTTTCCTGGGGGCCCCTGGCCGGGCCAGGCCGTCCTCTCAGCAGACCACGTGCTGAGCGCCAGCCGCAGAGACACTGGGGGGATTGTCCTCCCCCCGCCCCCGGCCTCTGCGCGCCGGCCTTCCACAGGAATTCGGAGCAGGCCGCTGAGTGGGCTGTAATCGGACGCCAGGCCGAGCCGCCCTGTTGTTGCAGGTGCAGTGTGGGTACCCGCGGCCAGGTGGGCGGGTGCAGTGCTGGCTGTCGCTCACCAGCCCAGGCGGGGTGGGTGGGGACCCCTGGTAGGGGCGGAAGCTGGGACAGCAGAGGGTGGTCCGAGCCTTGCTGCTGCCCACTGTGTGAACTCCAGACAGGACCTCCCTGAGGTCTTCATCTCCCTGGGAAGTGGGAGGATGCTGGCCCAGCCTCCTGGGCGATGGTGAGGGGGATGACGGGCCAGCACCACTCATGCCCAGCATGTAGGGACAGGCCATGGGTGCAGCAGGGTCCCTCCGCAGGCTGGGTGAGCTGACGCCATGCCCATGGTGTGAGATGCTGCCAGCCCGTCCCACAGATGTATCAGCTGAGGCCCCAGAAGGTTGATGGCAAGTTCAAGGTCACCCAAGGTTACATGGTGACACAAGTATTTAAACCCAGCAGTTCCAGCTGCCCACAGGGAGCTACTGCCACCCTATCGGTGGCTCAGGGCCATTTGGATTTCAAGGCCCCATCAAAACCCATTATCAACCCCTTGCCCCCAAGAAGTGGAATGGCACAAAGTGGCCAACTTCTTAATTGTGAAGGAAAAAGGACATCTTAGAAGACAACTTTGCTCTAATTAAATACTACCATTCATTCGAGAAAGTCTGAAAACATCATCTCTGACCAGAGAAAAGAGTCCTAAGTTTTATAGTGAGATCTTTCTCCTCCTGGGCCCACCACCAGCCCAGCTCTTTGTGCCCCTCTAGAGCAGCGAGCACCACAGGGGTTTGGGGAGAGGATGCTCCGAGGACTGCTGGCTCCGTCGGCGTCATGCCTTCACTGGGTTGATGCTGGCCTGGTTGACCATGTCCAGGGGGACAGAGAGAGGAGGCCTGTCAGGAGCGCTCCTGGGGATGTGGCTTGGAGGAGTGTCCTGAGGGAGGCCAGCCTCTGTGGACCGGAACCAGAGGCCTCCCCAAGGTGGGATCTGGTCACTGAGCCTGACAGGCCTGGTGTGTGGGCATGCAGTGGGAGCCCCCGGGGACACTGGGCAGGCAGCGCAAAGCCACCCAGGTATCCAGGGCCTGCCACCCCATGCCCACTGATTCCTCAGCCTAAGCAGCTGGGAGGGCGGCCAGGAGCAGATCCCAGTGGGGCTGGCAGGACTCTGGTTTGCTTTAAAACCATGAGAAGCCCCAGGACTTGTTTCTCTCCCCTTCTGCAAGATGGGCTGGCCAGGGCCTCTTGGGGACGGTGCCTGGGAGAGCTCCCAAGTGTGGTAGGAAGGAGGTTGGGGCATGGGAGGGAGCATGCAGCTGCCCATCAGCCTGGACGGGGGTGGGGGAACTTCAACATGTTCAGTGAATCTTACTCTTTATTGTGTGTGTTTTGACAACTACCATCTACTTAGAGTCACTTATTCTGGCTTTCAAATACACTTAGATAAGGAGACACAGTTTATTTAAAGGAAAAACATTGAGCAAACAATGGTACAGGTGTTCAAAGATACAGAGTGAGTGACAGATGTGGCAAGGGACCCTGGTGTGGCCATGCCCAGGGGACAGCACATGCTGACTTTGGAGTCCTCCCAGCAGGCCCTAAACCTGGGTGGGCAGCACAGTACCCTCATGGCTGGACGCCATGTGGTGGATGCCCCTGTTAGTTTCCTATGGCTGCTGTGACAAATGATGAAAGTTTGGTGGCTTGAAACAACACGAACTTGTCATCTTATGGTCCTGGAGGTCAGAATGGTCTCACTGGACTGAAATCAAGGTGTGGGCAGGCTGGCTCTTTCTGGAGGCTCCAGGGGAGAGTCCATCACTGGCCTTTTTCAGCTTCCAAAAGCCACCTGCATCCCCTGGCTCGTGGCCCCGTCCTCCAGCTTCAAAGGACCCACGGCCCGCGGGATCCTCCTCACATGCCGTATCTCTGACCTGCTGCACAGAGTCGCAGTCCTGCACTCCTTCTCTCACTCCTGCCCTCCTACCTCTTTCCCTATAAGGAACTTGTGATTGAGTCAGGCCCACTCGAATAATCCATGGTAAATTCCCATCTCACCGTCACCTCTTAGCAACCGTCATTCCATCTACAGCCTTTATTCCCCTTTGCCGCATAACTGAATATATTCCTGGGTTCCAGGGACCAGGATGTGGACATCTTTGGGGGCCATTATTTTCATCACGGTGCCCTGCATAGGGTCAGGTCCCCTGCGTCTTCCTGCATCCCCTCAGGGCCACCTCAGGCTGTACTGTCTCAGGTGAGAATTGAAGTGTCCTTGGGCAGCTGCAGACCAGGGAGTAAGACGGTGGGACTGAGAGGCAGGACAGGTCTCTGTGAGCGGGGAGAAGCGTGGGTCCTGGCCTTCTCAGCTTACCCTCCTCTGGCCCCAGGCCTGACCTCTATCTGGGTCTCCGTCCTCCTCCCTTTAGCCCTCTCTTTTACTGATGGAATGTTCCAGAACATTCTGCCCCCACTTACTTGCGGTTATTGCCCTGTCACCCTACAGAATGGAGGCACCAGGCTCTAGAACATGCTGGGTTCCTTGAAGGGGGACCCATCCCTTCTTCCAGCTGAGCCCTCTCTCTGGCTCCCCAGGCAAGCCCAGGGTGGGTCACCACCTGCAGAAACCCCCAGAGGACCCCAGCAGTGCCTCTTGTACTCCCACCCCAGGACCAGCCGCTCCTGGCCATTTTATAACCTCCCAGAGCTCTTGGTTCTTGAGTTTTTCAGACAGCACTGACTGTGGTAAGACATTCTGTTGGGCGCTGTGACATCATGAGATTTGTCTACATTAAAAGGAAGAAAAATAACTTCTGAAAACAAAACAGGTTTTCCTGCCTGTCCTGCTCTTGAGGCTGGAGTGGGTTTTGCACAGAATGGTCGTCTCCTCTTGGCCTCCCAGCAGCGGGTGGCTTGGACTCCAGGCTGTGCCGGCTGGAATCAGCCCCGTGAGATGGGCAGCACAGTCTAGGGTAGGGGCTGTCTGGTGCCCGGAGCTCAGACACCACGGGAGGTGGCCAGTGGCCTCAGGCTCTGGGGGCCCAGCTGAGGAGCCGGGCCCGGCATGCCCGATCACAGCCTATCTTGGTGCCCCCGGCCATCTGGCCGCTGCTCCCCCCGCGGAGCTGCAGCGGGGGCCCTCTCTCCAGTGGGGCGTCTGCACGCCCAGCTGTGCCGCCTCACATGAAGGATTCGTGTGAATGCTGGTCCGGGGGGCCCAGGCCCCCCGCCGCCCTTTCTTGGGGCAGTTTGCACTTTGCAGCTGAATCAATGAGAAGCAGAAATGCCGTGGCAGGGAGTGTTTACTGATTTGACTTTTTGGGGGCTTGAGGATGCTCCATGTTTGTCCAGGCTCTGTCCTGCCAGGTCCTCTGGGAGCTTTGCAAACAAGAGGCCCCGGAGGGAAGGAGGCCTCCTCTCCCCCGAGTTCTCCGAGTCCCCCCCGCGGGCTGACGGTGGTGCTGGGGGCCAGCAGGGCCTCCCGCCTACTGTTGCTGAGTAAATGCAGGCCGAGCTGAGCAAACCCGTGACCTCGGGGCCCCAAGTGAGTGGGCGCAGAGAGCCCAGCACTTTGAGGCCTCTGGGTTTGGGTGCAGAGGCAACCCAGCGAGACTGGGCAGCAGCCACAGTCAGGTCCAGGGTCACAGGCAGGCTGCTCAGAGTGCTGGAGTGGCCAGGGCTGGTCTCTTCTTCCCTCTGGTCCCAGAGGGTGCTCCTTGCCCTGAGGTGGAGTTCTTGAATTTCAGCAAGTTCTTTGTTAAGACTGCTGACCCACATAGCCTTCGATAAGCATCTATGGAAACAGAGGCAGGTGTCTGTGACGCAAACTTGAGCCAGGACACCCGGGTTATGACGTTTGAGAGGGAACGGGACATTCTTAACAGTCGCTCGGGGACAACTGGTGTGACCCAGGACGCCCAGGATGAGCAGGCACCTGAGCGATAGCCTGCACTTCCACTAGAGCTGTCCCCCTGGGCTCCCTTGCCATGTGGGGACTGATTTTTGTTTTGCCTTTGGGGGTCTCTGGCCCCAGGGCTCTGTGCTCCTCAAGCAAGGGAGATCTGGGGTTCGACCAGGTGCCTTTCTTCACTTCTTGTGAAGCATCCTTCAAGCCCCTTTTCCTCCAGGACCTGGCACAGGCTTTGCAGGAGGGCCTCCCACACCCTCTCACGGGCTGACCTCAGAGTTGGAAATAACCCCGGCCCTTGCCCAGCACTTGGGGCCGGAGATGTCAGAGCCCCAGGCTTGCTGTCGTTCTGCCCCAACCTCCCTCCTACTCCCCTATCTTGGCTCCCAAAGAAAGAGTGCGTGAGCAGGGCGTGGACCCTCCACGCCCTGCCAGGGCTGTGTGCCCTGGAAGAGAACAGCGCTGTCTGGCCCTCTTTTCCCTGACTCCATGAGTCTCCACAGTTGGGCCACAGGGCTCTGCGTCTGCCAACGGTGCCCAAGGGGGATAGAGTTGGAGGGCTCCTGAGTGACATACTGCTGCCCACAGTGTCCAGCGAAAGGCCCTCTCCGTGATGTACTCTGGGAAATGCCTGGCGCACTCTGACCACAACCCAGATGCAAGGCTCATCTTCCTGGTGGCCTAGACACACACACACACACACACATACTGGGATGTTCTCCATTCTAATGGGTTCTATTCCGTTCTAAATAATTTTATTCTCATTTTATTGATAATTATGAAATAATTAAACAATTATTTATAATAAATATGTAGCAAATGTATCACAGATAAAATATGTAATACAATAATATAATTATTATTATTATTTTAACTACTTTTAGAAATTATTATGGCCTGTGGTTTGGACGCCCTGCTCTAGCCCACCTGTCCCCAATCAGGACACCTGCTCCCTGGGACCCTGCTGGTTCAGGGAGGCGTGTGCTTGCAAATGGTTAAAGTTCATGTACCCAGGTGGGTGTGCGTGGACATGGATTTCCGATTTCTCTGAAAACTTAATTGGCAATTTTGAGAAGATTCGGTTAAGACGTGTTGGGGTCAAACCATTAAAAAGCCCGGGAAGAATATTGGGGGGATCCGACCAGATCTTCGTTCTCAGGTTGCCTACAAGCGCCTGTGGGTAAGATCCTAGCACCTCCAGACGCTGTCAGGGCGCGGGCTGCAGATGGGACCTGGGCCGGCATGGCGGGGTCCGCCAATAGATGCTCGTTGGACTTTTTAGGTTGAGATAACATGTCGAAGATGCCAGTGTATCGAGTTCACAGCTTCCACTTTTTCACCCACCTTTCCGATGACCCACCATCTGCTGCCCAAACGTACAGCCTCATGGGCCAGTGGCCCCCAGCCATGGTGTCAGGTGGCTGTTCAGGACACAAACGGCCTCAGGAAAGGAATGTTACATGTGCTGGTCCTTCTGGTGGGGCAGGATGTTTCAGGGGAAATTACAGAGGTATCCTTACCGGCCTATGCTGCAGGTCTATGCTGGAGGGCCTGGGGGCATGTGGGTGCCGGCCCGAGGGCCCGCTCCTGCGTGTTCCCACCTGACGGCCTCCCTTGAGCCCAGCCTGGGCTTTGAGCCCCGGTGCCTGCCCTCTGTGTGGCTTGGAACGTCAGCCGCCCTGTTCCTGGCACCCACTGCACCTTCGCCTCCTCTTGGCCACAGTCGTCGGTTGAAAATCAACTGATTATTCCCTCCCCGGACACACTCCCACTCCCCTGAACGATGAGCACTGGGGCTGAGGCCCAGCGGGGGCTCCGGAAGTGTGGCCAGTGTTTGGTTGGAACTTCTGGGGCCCTGTGGGGCCACCACCTTCCCCAGCCCTCCAGCCTGTGGCTATTGGGCGTGTCCATCTGCTTTGCCCTTGCCCCACTCACTGACTCAGGCTTCTTTTTGGAGCGTGGGGAGGGGGCGTTGGAGACTAGGAGTGGGAAGCTGAGGGACCCAAGATCTGGGGTTTTTGCTCAAGGAACTGTAGGGGAAGATTCGTCACCCGTCCATTTCCACGGCGCTTCATGAGGCCAGCAAGGAGCCTCTCCAGGCTGCCGCTGGGGACTCAGCCAAAAGCTGTGGCTTGAATCCTGCCTTCTTAGGACACCCTGGGTCCACTCTGGTGTCTCCTCCAGAACAGGAGGCAACACCCCAGTGTGAACATGAGTGTGGGACTCAGAGGAAAGAAAGTTCTGGGCCAGGCTGGCATCAAATGCACTAATCAGCTGGGAGTTTCTTGGGGCATCTGAGTTCCCTTAGCTTCTTCTGGGCCCCTGGGAGCCGAGGATGTGTTTCCTGCCCGCTCTAGTCCCGGTGAGCATCTGACACCTGCAGGGGTACGAGATGTACCTGTTTCAGAGCCCTAACCTGAGGCCAGGCAAAGTTGAGACTGGTCTGAGGTTGCTCCTTGTCCCAGAGCCGGCATGTGTGCATGTGTCCATTCATTCCTTTCTTTATTGTTTCATTCATTCACCACTGTTTCCTGAGCCCCTATATGCCAGGCACTGTCCTGGGCCCTGAAGATACAAAAATGAACAAAAAAGACAAAATCCCCATCCACAGAACTTAGGAGTTTGCAGGGAAGACAACAGGGAAGAAGGAATTTCCGTAAAGAGAAGTCAGATTCTGGCAGTCCGATGGCGGGCGAGATGAGGCCTTGGAGAGGAAATGAGCAGCCCAGCCAGGCAGAGGCCCCCTGGATCAGAAATCCTAAACTGTGACATCCCAACTGCATGCACCGTGGGCTTCATCATGTCTGCTGTTAGATCTTTTCCTCCGTTCGCCTTAGAATTCGCCTTTTGTCGTGTGAGTCTTTAATCCCTGCCAGGTACACCTTTGTGTGCTGGGTAAGGACCTAGCTTCATTTTCCTCCCCTGTGCGGTGCCTGTTTTCCCAGCCCACCTCCCAGTCTCTCCAGCCTGTCCCCAGCAGTTGGCGGTGTCATCTTAGAGGTTGGCTGTGTGTACGAGGTGTGTGATCCCGGATCCTTCTCTGCACCAGTGGCCTGTGGTCTGGGGGACAAGCCGGTGCCGTGCACACCTGCTGTGCTGGTTTGCAAGTGGGTGCTGATGCCAGCCCGGCACCTAACCCCTCCTCCCCACATTGAACCCCTTTTTCAGTTTGATTTATCTGTTTGGAATGTTTACTCCTCCATTTCCACTTTAGAGTAAGTTTATTAAGCTTCTGAATTCCAGTGGGGAGTTTGCTTGGGGTTGCATTGAATTTACAGATTACGCTTGGGAAAAACTGGAATCTCTGTCATATTATGCCATCTCACCCAAGAGCAGGGAACGGCTCTGCATCGACTCAGGTCGTCTTCCTGGCTCTCAACTGGAGTGGGACAGTGTTCTTGGAGGGCTCCTCTCGTGGCATTTGCTTCAGCTTTTCCCAGATCATACATCCTCTCTAGTGCTATGTGGGGGCTTATTTTTCCTAGGATGTTATTGCTGGAGTAAAGAAATGCCACTGATTTGAGCAGGCTCATCATCTACTGGACTTTTTTAAAATCAGTTCTAATAATTGATCTGTTGACCTTGCTGATTTTCTAAGTAGATGATCTTATCAACTGCAAATAATGACAGTTTTATCTTTTCTCTCCCAATCCTCACGTCAATTTCTTTCTTTTCTTTTGCATTAAGCGAGATCTCTAGGACTACCTTAAATAGTGTGGGGGTCATGGGCATCTTTGTCTTATTCCAAGGCTTAGTGGAAATGCATTTAAAGTTTCTCCATTAATGGGATGGTTTGTTCTAGGTTTTTGGTCTATAAATTGCCAAGTTAAAGAAGTTCCTTTCTATTCCTATTCTTTAAAGATTTAATTTTTTTACTATCAGAAGGTTTTGAACCTTATCAAAAGCTTTCTGTACTAACAGGGATGATCTTATAATTTTTCCTTTGCGGGGGAGAATCACATTGATGGATTTCAGGTGTTGAACCATCCTTGGCTTCCTGGCATAAATCCTGCTTTGTATTTCTTTTTTTAATACGGTGTTGGGTTTGGTTAGCTAATATTTTGTTTTAAGATTTTTGTGTCTATATTCATAAGTGAAATGGGCCTATACTTCTGTTTTCTTATATTTTCCTTGCTTGTATTCCAGATCACATTTACTAGCCTGTTAAAATGAACTGGAAAATGATATTCTTTTTCCTTTTCCTGGAACAACTTAAAGAACACAGGAAGTGTTATGTGTTTCATAAAACTGTGGTAGAGGTCACCTCCAAAGCCATTCAGGCCTGAGTTTTTGGGGGGACGTCTGTGATTGCTTTTTAATTTCTTAAAAACATATTCAAGTCCTCTATTTCTTCTCACACCAATATTGACATTTTATCTAGTTGTAGAAATTTATCCATTTCATCTGGGTGTTCAAGTTTATTAACTGATAGTTGTCCATAATACCGTTATTTATATTATATTTGGAATTCCTGTTACATCTTTCATCACTTTATCAATACACACATTGACATCTTTGGTCAATCTGTACACCTCCATCAAAGGTGTGTTTATTGCACCTTTTTTATAAAGCAATCTTGCAGAGGTCTGTCTGCCTTACTAATCTTTGCCGTGGGGTGGTAAACCATAAATAACCTACACCTGTTTTTGTATGGCCCATCAACTAAGAATGGTCTTTAAATTTTCAAATGGTTGAAAAAAATCAAAAGAAGAATAATAGTTCTGATGCACAAAGCTTATATGAAATCCAAATTTTAACATCCAGAAGGTAAATCTTACTGGCACACGGCCACACTCACTCGTTTCCTCGCTGTCTACGGCTGCTTTCCGGTTACAGTAGCAGAGTGGAATGAGTGCACGCTCTCATTCAAGGTCCGCATCCTGGCATTCAACTCATCACTGGCATTTCTCGTCCTGCCCAACCCGACCCTCAGCCTGTCACCTCCCGGTCCTCCCCACCTTGGACCATGCCCCGCCTGGAGGAACTTGCATTCGTGGGGCACCCAAACCTGACCCAGCTGGCTTGGTCAAGGTGCCAACGTCACTTGTGTCTGAGCTCCTTGCTCCCCGGGCTCACATTCGGCACTCCATAACTGAAATTGATTTGGGGGTTCCCTCCGGGTGCTTATTGCTCCCAGTCTTGCCTGGTCAGGTGCCTCCTGAGCTCATGACAGTCCTGTGGTAGAAGCCGGGCCTGGGTGGTGGTGCCCCTCACACAGAGCAGGAGGTGGAGGCAGGGGGAGATTTTAAAACAGTTGTAGCATTACAGAATTATTATGAAGGTCCTACGGAGAGCTCCCACGTAACCCCTCACTCAGCATCCCCTGTCGTTAACACCTTACATTAGGACGGTGCGTTTGTCGTAAGTCACAAACCATCAGTGGTATGCTATTGTTAACTAAAGTCCATTCAGATTTCCTGTTTTCCCTACTGTCCCACCATCCCACGTGGCAGGTAGTCCTCATGTCTCCTTAGGCTCCTCTTGGCCGTGACAGTTTCTCAGACTCTCCTTGTTTTTGATGACCTTGACAGTTTGCAGGAGGACTGGTCAGGTGTCTTGTAGGATGCCCATTTGTTGGGATTTGTCTGCCATTTTTCTTATGGTTAGACTGGGGCTGTGGGCTCTGGGGAGGAAGACCACGGAAGTGCGGTGCCCATCTCATCCGTCACAGCAGGGGCACGGGCTGTCACCGCAACTTATCACTGTGTGGTTGACCTCGATCGCCTGGCCCAGGAGGGATTTGTCAGCTTTCTCCCCTGTTCAGTGGTTCCTCCTCCTTTCCGCAGTGTCTCCTTGGAGGCGCCAGGGTTTGTCTCGGGGGCCCTGGATCCCCCTGTTGACCCCTGTGAGCCCCAGGGTGGGCGGCTGCAGGAAGGGACCCTCTGGAGAATAAGGTCTGGCCTCCGCCCAGATCAGAGCTGTGCCCCTGGTTGCGGGGGTGGGAAGCTGGGCGGGCAGACAGTGTCAGGCCAGACGTGGGAATCCACACATGGCCCCTTCTCAAAGGCGGGTGCTGTCCCCGGGGCCCCTCGGGGTCCTCAGGCCTCTTTCATTGGGCACATCCGAGCCTAGCCTGGCCCATGGTGGAAATGCAAATCTAATTAGTCTGGCATTGAGCCCGTCTTAAAAGTATTAACAGAGCCTTAAACTGTGCTGTTGGATGGGGATGAAGAAACGCCTTAGAAAGAAATTACCGGATGGTGACAAAGCCCCAATTTATTAGTCTTCTCCAATGGGGGCTGTGCAAAGGACGTTAATTACTTTAATGGGACTTATTCTGCTTCGTTGCCCAAAGTAATTGGTTTATTAACCTCTCCTTTCCTTTGGGGGAGGGAGAGGCGGAGGCTGGGTGGTGGCCCCGGGAGAGCCTTGCTCCGTGAGCTGCCCCTCGCCCCGCATGCCCGGCCTGCAGCAGCCCGGCCCCCGCCCTGGGCAGCCGGCGCCCCGTCCCTGCTGGCCTGGCCTGGAGCAGCCCGGCACCCGTTGGTTTGCTGGGCACTTACTGTGTGTCAAGCACTGGGAATGTGGCTGTGAGAAAGACAGGGCCCTCAAGAGACAAGCTGCGGCCCCATGCATGTGCTCCGGTGGAAAGAAACATGGTTCCGGGAGATGTGGCACGGTGTGGGGGGGCTTCCTGCGGAAGGACCCAAGGCAGGAGAGGGCAGGACAGGCAGAAGGACGCCTGGAGACGTGGGGGCAGAGGGAGCAGAGTATCCAGGGCCGGCTGGGGATCTGGAGGCCCTGGGACAGGGCGTGCAGGGTGGGCTGGGCTGCAAGCAGAGGAGGAGCCGGGCCTGGGGAGCTGCCTTCCCCAGACTTCAGCAGATAGCAGCGATAACGGTTGCATTTCTAAACAAACCATCTAGCTCGAGCAGGCCGTCTCAGAAACAGGCCCAGTCGTCAGCTTCCCCACCCCCACAGAAGGCTTCTCCGGGAATATGGCTCAGGCTGGGGGCTGACAACAGTGTCTGATCCAAAGTCTGCGTTAGCATGCACGTTCGGCCCTTGGGGCTGAGTAAGAGGCCAGCTCTTCCCTCGTGAATGGACACCCAGCGTTGTCCTCGGCCCAGCCCAGGGGGGGCACACAACGTAGATGGGAAAGACCCCCCCCAAACCCGGACCCCCAGCTCCCCGAGTAAGGTGGGGATGGGGTAGAGTCTCCTTTTGTCGCCAGATCAGAGTGGAGGGAGAAGAAAGTGGCCCTCAGAAGCACTGGCCGCGTATATGTGCCCCCACCCCACGGCTCACCCTGGCAGGGCCCATGTGGCCTGCTTCTCCATGCAGCTCCCAGGACGTGCCTGCCCGGCTTGTCCAGGGAGAGCGATTGGGTATGTGCTGGGAGGAGGGGGCTGGAGCTGAGGGCAGTCATGGGGCTACATAGCTTTGGGCCCCCCCCCCCCGGACGCTTCCCCCAGGTGGGCCTTCAGCATCCTGAAGGGAGTGTCCTGCACGACTCTCCTTCCAGTTCAGTTGGGGGCGAGGCTAAGAGCTGGCAGGGGTCCCAGGTAGGACAAGCATGATAGCCAGGACCAGGCAGGGGTCCGGGCCCAGCTCTGAACTAGAGGTGCGAGAGCCCCCAGGCACCCTAGAATGTGGATCTCTGACCTCCCTCCCTATTTATAGGTGGGGAAACCGAGGCCGCCCAGGGCCCACTGTGGTGGGGGGTGCCCACTCCCTACGCCAGGCCTGGCTCGTTCACAGCACACAGCGCCTGGCTGGCTCCTGCTGCTCTTCCTGTGTCATCAGGGGCCCCAGGCCGTCCCTCCCTCTCTGGGCCTCAGGGTCAATTGTCTGTCGGGGGAAGAGACTGGGCCGGCCTTCCTTGCCTGTGCAGTGAGCTTCAGGGTTGTGATCTGGACAGATGAGTGGCGCCCCACCGGGCCGGGGTCCCCACCTCTGGTGTGGTGACCGGGTGTACAGGGGCACCAGCACCCCAGGAGCGCTCCCCTCTCCTCTTTGCAGTTGTCACCTTGTCCTTGAGTTTAACTGTGGACTGAGGTGCCAGCTCTCAGCCTTCTGTGCTGCCTGAGTCAGACAGGAGCTCTTTTCAAGGGGACGGGGTGTTGACCATGCTGAGCCAGTCCCCGCTGCCATTCTTGGGGTCAAAATCAGCCTGATGGCCCCTCGGTTAATGTGAGTGGGGCTCTGGGAGGAAGGAGGCTCAGTGCCTGCCGGATGTCACTGAGATCTCCAGCTCGGCTCCTTCACCCCTGATTTGGGGGCCTGCTCCCCCAGCACCCCTACAGGAAGGATCGGTGGATGCCTTGATTTCCGGGGGCTGCTGGTTCTGGAAGGGCAAAACTCTCCCGAAACAGCCTGAAGCCACAGGGGCTGGGGGTTCAAGATGAGAGAGACCTACAGAGTGAGGGCGAGTTTGAGAGGCCCCAGCTGGGGACAGGCGAAGAGGAGGATGGGAGGCAACTGGAGATGGTGCCCCAGCAATCAGCTCCGTGTCTCTCGGAGCCCGGGTGGGGGATGGGAGTCTGGAGGCAGGGGCCCTGCCTCCCCAGCTGTGTGAGTGCGGGCAAGTTGCCCTCCTCCTGGGCTTCAGCTCCCTTATCTGCACGGCAGGGATCATGGAGCAGTTAAAACATGCTTGTGAAAGCACAGGGCGGGTGGGTTGTGAAAGTAGGATGAGAGGAGAGAGCAGTGGGGAGGCCAGGCCCCCGCCCGAGGTCTGGTGGGTGGAGTCCAGGTCGGTGTGAGAGCAGCCAGAGGCAGGGTCTCTGGGGAAGTTGAGGCACGCCATGTGTTCTGGAGGAAGGTGGGGCCCGGGGGCCGTGGCCGTGGGAGATTGGGGGGCGGCTGTTGGGCTTGCGGGTGTCCTGGCAAGTTAGGGAATCTAGTGGGGGGAATCAGCAGGACGTTCAACACCGTGTCCCAGATCCTGGTGCTGAATCCCACCCTCAGGGCCCCATGAGAAGCCCCATAAGCTCTTGGCCGCGGTGAGGACCAGCATCAGAGGCTTTGTAAGTCCCACACAACCTCAGGGGGTGACTTGCCAGTTCTGCCCCTGAAAGCAGAAAGGAAGGGCCCCCTGGGCAGGGTGGGGCCCTCCTCCCGTGCTGTGGGTCTGTTCAGCCCCAGCCCCCAGCTCGGTGCCCCAGGGAGCCTGGCAGAATCCCTGGCTTCTGACCCCAGGGCTCCAGCCCCGGATCTCTGCTGCTCGAGCCTGCGTGGAATTGCACTGGTTTTAATTCCAAGTCCTTCCCCCTCCTGCCCAAGTGGCGGCAGAGGCGCTGGCTGGGGACCGGGTTTTGTTCATAATTCACAAGGCTTTTGGAAGGAAATGCTCACAAATCACTTTTCTAGACAAAAATCAATAAGAAACC
The DNA here is from genome assembly GCF_041296265.1 of Equus caballus. Lineage (NCBI taxonomy): Eukaryota > Metazoa > Chordata > Mammalia > Perissodactyla > Equidae > Equus > Equus caballus. Next base: position 48,226,233 of record NC_091695.1, read on the forward strand.
CATGTAATTCTTCTTGGATGTTAGGGGTTTTCTCTCCCTTGTTTTAATCAACAAGTTCCCAATAAGTCATTTCAGGGAGGCCATTACTGATGGCTCATAATCTCTCGGGGCTCCGAGCGAAATGGGACCCCCTGGCTCTTTCGCTGAAAACACTTTTCTTGTTTTCTTTCTCCGGCGCGCTGGAAGCAGGCCAACTCGCCAGTTCCATTAACTTAATGAGGGCTGACAGCCTGCAACAAACGTCCTCATAATCTCCCCAGGATTTAAACGGGGTCCTCCCAGCCGCCTGCTCACACCCCAACCTCCTGGGCTCTTTCCCTCTGTCTGCTCGCCCAACCCCTCCTGGGGACAAAGCCGGGACAAAGATGCGTTTCTTTGCTGGCTCCTCACCAACTCTGCCCGGGCAGCCTCAGACTTTCAGGCCGTCCACCCGATTTGGAGCACCCCAGCCTGGGAGCTCGAGGAGCACTCTCCCCACACCCTAGAGGGGCCAGAGTCCAGCCACAGTGATTTCTCAAGAGCTTGTAATCTCCAAAGCTCGGAGCTGCACAGCTGTGGCGGCTTTCCTGGGCTCTGCATCCCTCCGAGGCCACGTCCTTGTTATGAAGAAACCTCAGACCTCATCTGCACTGTCCTTTCTAGCTCCTGAGGCCTCCAAAGCTCAAGGAATTTGCTGGAACTAGCCAGGCCCAGCATGGGAATTGGTTTGGGGTTTTCTCACGGCCTTGCCCAAGCCCCTATGTCCCACCACAGCGCCCCCCCCCCCCCCCCCGGCCCCAGGTTCTCAGGAGGAAATAGACACCAACACTTGGGCGACTAACCCAGGTCAAGGGGCAGGGGTCTCCACGGGCAAGGGGAGGATTGAGCCAAATGTCCAAAGTGGGCAGCGGTCGTGCGTCCCACCCCCAAGAAACCCTATCCCTGATGTAAGGACTTGAGTCTCGCCTGTTGTCTTGGGGGCAGTGGGGGAGGGCCTGAGAACTCAGGTTCCGGAACTGTCATCCAGGGTCAGAGCCAGGTCAGCCCCGTCCCGGTGTCCGTCTGCCCGTGTTCCGCCCCTTGCACACCTCACAGGCCGTTGTGCTAGGAGGGCGGCTGTTCCAGCAGCCCCCAGCCAGTGTTACCGGCAGTTTTTAAATAAAATCCATGCCCGTGTGCTGTACCCCTGTGTAGGTGAGCGGGAGTGCGGATGCGGGCAAGGCAGCCAAGGGAATGGTCACCACTGCGGGGTGCTGAGCCCCGAGCCACGCAGGGCCTGCCGTTTCTGCCCTGCGACGTGAGCGCACTCGGGGCCCCGCAGCGCGGCGGCCACCAGAGGCTGAAATGACCCTTTGGAAACACCCCGCTCTGCCGGGGGCGGTCGCCGCTGGCTGCGATCGCGGCCGTCGTTATTTCTGTGGTTATTTTTGAAGTTGGGTAGTGCCCATTTCGGGTGGGGATCGTGGATAGCGCTGCCCACCTCCCCAGCCTCCCCCGTCTGTCCCCTCCTGCCCTCGCTCGAGGCCTTCTTTCTCTTACTCCTTCCCTCCCCAGGCCTCATACGTGCCATGCTCCCTGCTGACCACCATCTCCCTTCTCCTACTTGTCTCTACCGACTGTCTCTTCCCGGGGGAGGACTTCCTGCCCCCGAGGTGCTGTCAGGCTCCTGGGGCAGACACTCTGCCCCACACTCTACAGTCCTTCACAGTGTCCCCAAAAGTGTCATTAGGCGATTCTCAGTGGAATGAGTGGATGAATGGCTGCCTTGCTGGCCAGACCAGCAGCCCGCCCACCACTCTCTTGCGTGAGCCCATCCAGGATTAGTGACTGGGGTGGTGTTTTCTGGACCCTGGGCCACTCCTAACTGTCTGGGGGTCTCTACATTTTGGCTTTTCCATCCCAGTGGCTCCTCTGGTGAAGATGGGCTGGACCAGGCCTGGGGGCAGGGCTGTTCTGGGCCAGGATGGCCCCAGCGTGGTCTCTCTGTTGCCCAGCTGGTTTCGGCTCCCCAGGAAGTCATCTTGGGTTGACTTGAACTGCACTGAGTTGAACAGAGTTGAGTTGCCTGAGCTGTCCCCTTAACTGAGGTCAAGTTGAGTAAGTTAGTGGAGGTGATATAAACCAAACTGAACTGAGTTGAGTTGGCGAGTTGAATTGAGTTATTTTTGCTGAATCCATTTGGGTCACCTGTCCCGCGGTCCTCGAAGAATTTCACTACCAACCAGGGATGTCTGCTCTGGCTGACCCAGGCTTGGGGGCCAGCTCAGGAGTGCTCTGATTGATGGGTCATTGACATGAAACAATCTTACAAATCTTCTAAGAACCTTACGTGTTTCGTGCTCCACGTGTGTACCCACTTAGGGCAAGAGAAGGTGTGTTGCCTCAGGACCCGCTTAAAGCTCACGGTTTATTTTGTTTGGCTGGGTTGTGAAGGGCCAATGTCATAGGGCAGGGAATAGGGAGCCACGGCAGGATTTGGTGGGGGGGGGGGTGTGGCACAAGATCTGTGATTGGGTTGGAAAGCCCCCTCTGGCAGCCACACTGTGGGGAATGCATTGGAAGCGGGGAGGCTGAGCCAGGGAGTTAAGAGGCTTCCATACCTGCCCGGGGAGGGGGGAGGGCAGGAGGGCAACTACAGCTGCGCTCCTGAGGCCGCCTGCAAACCGCCCCGAGGAAAGGGTCCTTCCCCAGAGAAGCACGAGCCCTCCTGGGCCAATCGGGGCGGGTTGGGGCCTCCGGAAGACTGCTTTCCCCCTCTGTCCCCTCCCCTCCCAAGCCTGCCCTGTCTCCCCAGAGAAGCATCTGGCACCCTTGTGAGTCTTCCCTGCCGGCCCCTGCTCTCAGGAATGATCTGGGAGGATCAGCCACACCTTTAGAAGTGTGTACTTCAGTGGTTTTTCGTGTATTCACAGGATTGCGCAACCATCACCACTACCTAATTTTAGAACATTTTCATCACCCCCAAAAGCAGCCCTGCCCCCATCAGCAGTCACTCCCCGTTCCGCTCTCCCCAGCCCCAGGCACACCCTGGTCTGCCTTCGATGTCTGTGATGAGCCTCTCCACCATTTCACATAAATGGAATCCTACGCCACGTGGCCTTCTGAGTCTGGCTTCTTTCACTGAACGTCGTCTTTTCAAGTTGCCCCTATGTTGTGGCATGAGTCAGTTCTTTATTCCTTTTTATGACTGAATAACATTCTGTTGAATGGATATGCCACATTTTGTGTATCTATTTGTCAGCTGATGACCGTTTGGGTTGTTTCTACCTTCAGACCATTGCGAACCAAGCTGCTGTGAGGGATCATGTACAAGTTCTTATGTGAACAGAGGTGTTCACGTCTCCTGGGCACAGAACTAGAATTTCCAGTCAGTCGGAATGTGCGGGGGGAAGGTCCTGACCACCTTTGGTCCCCATTCCTGATGCGACTTGAGTTTCGAAGGGCCACCCGCCCAGCTCAGGCCAAGCCCGGAGCCTGGGGAGAGGGGAGAAGAGTCTTCAAGACTTTCCACCCCCTCCTGTGGGTCCCTGGGGGCTCTGGGGCCAGGGGTCATCATCTGCTCCAACCTCTAAGCTCCGCCTCTGAGCCCACACTGAGCTGGACATGGGGAGTGGCATGGGCTGCACGGCCTCAGCCCCGGCAATGACCATGAATTATGAGTGGCAATCACTTGATTACGGTCAGCGTTTTCTGAGCCAAGGTGCCGTGACAGCAGGGAAGCTGGGCCACAGAGGGAATGCAGTTGGATGTGAACAGGGGGTGGGCTCTGGCCAGAAAAGGAGGTGAGGGAGGGCTGTGGCCTGCTCAGGGGCCCCTTGGCATGGCAGGGGTTTGTGGACACAGAGGCCATGGTGGGAGGGAAGGCTGTAGAGAGAGCCGCAGCAGCCAGCCCCCAGGTCACCTGGACTGGGCCCTCTCCACCAGTGGCTCCAGCCTAGACTCCAGTTGGAGCAACCATGGTCAGCAGGCTGTGAAGCTATTCTAAACATGACTCGGGTCAGCAGGAGACAGGCACGGTGGCACGGTTGCCCCGTGCTCCACCTGTCCTTGGAGTCCAGTGGCTTCTCAGGCCCAGGGGACTTCACAGCTTGTCCTGAGCTGCTTTTTCCAGAAGCTGGTGGGCTGTGCGGGCAGGCATCCTCGTTCAAATAATCAGGATTGCACAAGGCTTGCCCTGCAGGGGGCTGTTTCTGTCTAAAGAAGTCACCTGACTGGACCACAGACTCTTCCACCCGCATATACCGAGAGCCGGAGGCCAGGGCTGCCCAGGAGGACAGGTCAAGGGTGAGGAGGGAAGACCGTGGGGCAGCGAGCCCACAGGCAGCCCAGGCTGGCAGGACGTGGACACAGAGCCCAGCCCAGGCTGGGGGAGGCCTGGACATCTGACCACTCCACACACAGGAACCTGAGCCAGGGCAGGAATGTAACCTGGCTGTCACGTAGACAGAGCTCACACAACAGTCCTGCCCTCAGCGATGTGGGCAACAGGAGGCTGGGGCACGAGGCTCCCGGTCCCCGGGGGCTGAGCAGGGACACCTGCCTTCCTGTCAGAGCCGATGTGGGGCAGTGAACACACATCGCCAGATGTTTACTGACAAATGAGGCAGGTGGTGCGAGAGCTTGAACTGAGGGGTCCCCACCTCCAAGACCCCTGGGGACTCTGATGGGAAGGTGAAAGCATCCTGCTGCCTCTGTGTACTCTCCCCAAACAACTTCTTTTGGAGAATTCTACAAGAGAGAGTCCCCAAAGTCAGCCACTTTCAGGGGCAGGAGAGCAAGAGTTCTGGGGCACCAGGAGGCTGGCTAATGGAGACGTTCCTGCAGCCCTGGTGAGGTGTCCTGGGTGTGGGCCTTCAGGGGCAAAGTCGGCATGGGGGCTGGTCCTCTGTGGCTTCAGCTGGGCCTCAGGCACATCTCAGACGAGGGCAGCCCCGTGCTCTATTTCAGTCATTTCTGTTCATATTGTTATCACTTCCTCCCCTCTGCTTGCTTTGGGTTTGATTTGCTTTTATTTTTCCAGTTTCTTAAGATAGAAACTTAGATCATTGATTTGAGACCTTTCTTTTCTTTTAATATAATCACTGAATGCTATAAATTTTCCTCTGAGCGGTGCTTTGGCTGCATCTCTCAAATTTTGATATGTTATTTTTTCAGTTTTAATTTAGTTTAAGATGTTTTCATAAAATTGGGATGATCTGGAAAGTTTGGTAGAATTGAGGATAAAGCCCTCTGGGCCTGGTGTTTCCTTGTGGAAGGATTTTTAACCCCTGCTTCAGTACCTTCAGTAGTTGTAGGCCTATTCAAACATTTTATGCCATCTTGAGTGAGTTGTAGTGAGTTAGATTTTTTCCTAAGAATATGCTTGTTTCTGCCTAGGTTTTCCAAAGTTCTTGGCATATAGTTGTTGAGAATATTCTTTTATTGCCTTTTTAATCCCTATTTGTAGTATTTTCATATTTTCTTTTATGATATTTTTATCTTTATCTTCTCTCTTCTCAGACTTTCTGGAGCTTTATCTACTTTGTTGGTTTTTTAAAAGAACCAAATTTTTGCTTTTTTAGAGATTTTAAAGACTTACATAAAAGGAAAGATATACCATATCATATTGTAGATAAAAGATAATATTATAAAGACGTCAATTCATTTTTTCCCACTTGATCCACAGATTTGCTATAATGCCAACAAAAACCCCAACAGGCTTTTTTCATGAAACTTAATATGATGGTTCTAAAACTTCTGTGGAAGAATAAAGAGCCAAGAATAACCAAGACCTTCTTATGAAGGTCAAGGAAAGGCCTTTCCTTCCAGATACCAGGACTTTGTATGAGGCTATAGTAATTAAGATGCTGCGATGTGGTTGCAGGCATCGACAATTAGCCCAGTGGAGTAGAACAGAAAGTCCATGAGGCTTCCCTGTGGCCTCATGGTTAAGTTTGGCATGCTCTGCTTCAGCAGCCTGGGTTTGGTTCCTGGGTGCAGACCTACAGCACTTGTTGGAGGCCATGCTGTGGCAATGACCTGCCTACAAAATAGAGGAAGATTGGCACAGATGTTGGCTCAGGGAAAATCTTCCTCAAGAAAAAAAAAGAAAGAAAGAAAGCCCAGAGAAGACCTGCACAAGTGTGAGACTTTGGTGTGAGACTGAGGTGGCGTTCCAGGCCACCGGAATAGGTGATTATCCGCAAAGGAAAAGGTGAGGTTAGGCCCCCATCTTGCGCCATATACAAAAATTGACTCCAGCTGGGCCTAGGAATTAAATGTCAAGTACCAAACCTTACAACTCTTAGAAAATTTGAGTTAGTTGGTATATTTCAAAGCTTAGTGTAGGGAAATATTTCTTATACAAGACACAAAGCCATTGACTATGAAAGAAAAATAGTGATAAGTTTGTTTACATAAATTAAGAACTTCTGTTCATCAAAAGGCACCCTCAAGAAAGATAATTTGTCAACTGGGATTTGTGTTCGTTTTCTATTGTTGCCATAACAGATCACCTCAAACCTGGTGGATTAAAACTACACACATTTATTATCTTCCAGTTGTGAAGGTCTGAAGTCCGACACCGTCTACTGGTCTGAGAGGCGTCGCAGAGCTGGTTCCTTCTGGAGGCCCCATGAGGGAATCCATTGCTTTGCCTTTTTCTGAATCCCTTGGCTTGTAGCCCCTTCCTCCATCTTTAAAGCCATCACATGGCCACTCTCTGGTCTTTTTTCCATAGTGGCGGCTCTGATTGCAGTGTCTAATTGGGTCTAGTCAGATCATCCAGGGTAATCTCGCCATCTCAGGGTGCATAACCTTAATCACACCAATCAAGTCCCTTTTGCCATGTAAGTCACATGTTCACCGGTTCTGGGGATTAGCACATCTTTGGGGGAGCCTTTTCTTGCCTACCACGGGACTAGGAATTCCCAATAAACGAACTGACAAAGATATTGGTAGGTGACAGATAGATAGATAGATAGATAGATGATAGATAGATAGATAGATAGATGATTGAGAGATAGATAGATAGATGATAGATAGAAAGATGATAGATGATAGATAGATAGATAGTTGATAGATAGATAGATAGATGATAGATAGAAAGATGATAGATGATAGATAGATAGATAGATAGATAGATAGATAGATAGATAGTTGATAGATGATAGATAGATGATTGAGAGATAGATAGATAGATGATAGATAGAAAGATGATAGATAGATGATAGATAGATAGATAGATAGATAGATGATAGATAGATGGATAAATATAAATTATATAGACAATGTAGCAATGAATACACAAATAACCAAACAGAAAAATAGCCCAGAGACGTGCTCAGCCTTTCGCAGCAGAGGAAGCACACGTGGCCAGTGGGTGTGTGAAGGCACCGTTTATACTCATTTCGTTGGCAGAAATCATGAAGTCTGATCCCTGGGGGTGCAGACAGGGATGTGGGGCCCAGGGTCTCTCCTGCACTGCCAGTTGAAGTGCACAGGGGGGCCGCTACTTTGAAGGACAGGGCAGGACCACCTGCAAGGGTCAGATTCACATACCAGTGACCCAGCGGTTTTGTGCCTGGGTCTACACCCAGGGAAAGCTCTAGTCCATGCCCAATCTGAGAAGGTAGCCAGGCGTGTGTGTCACAGCGCTCTTCACCAGCCAAATGCCTGGCCACCAGCCATGCACCCATCACAGGAGGAGTGAATGAACTCGAAATGTCTACATAGAGGAGTATTTTCCATCAGCCAAAACAAATGAACCAGAGTGACATGCAACCATGCGGGTGGGTCTTGGCAACACGATATCGAGGAGAAGCATGATGCATTTTTATAGAGTTTAAATCACCAAGATAAAAAATACCTGCCTTTTGGGGTTTGCATTATAGATTCAAGAAGATTATATAAACAAGAAGGCAAGGAACAAGGGACAGGGACGCAGGGGGACAGTTATCCAGCTGGGGAGACGGGGCGTGGTCGAGCGTGGGCTGCGGGGTCCAACTTTTATATTGAGCGGTGGGTTCCTGGTCGTTCTCTACATTATTGAAAAATAGTAACCACTACTGATGGTTTTTTCCAGATAAATTAGACTGGTTCAATACTCAGAAATCAATTAACGTAATCCATCCCGTGAACAGCTTAGAGAATAAAAATTACACGGTCCTATCAGGTGATACGGGAAAAGCATCTGATAAAAGCCAGCATCGTCCAGTTCTTCTCTTTGTAGGGGTTGCGGCTGCTCCTTTCTTAGGTCCCTGAGATGAGGGGATGTGCAGATCCCCAGTCACACCCAGATCTGCCAAGAGTACCTTGTTCTCTTGTCTTCCCTGCAGGGAGTGAGTAGTCACTGGGATCCGGCCTGCCAGGCACCAGGGCCTTGGGTGAGCCCACGGACAGCTCTGACCAGGGCAGGCCCAGCTGGTGGGTGAGCGGGAAAGCCACCTGCGACTGGCCAGCCAGGACCCACCGGCTTCACACGCCCTCTGCCAGTGGCCTGCCCTCATGCAGGGAGCCAAGGAGGGTGCCCCAGGCAGGTTCTGGGAGCAGGTCTGTGTGGGGGGTACCCGTGCCTTCTGGAGGCATGTGACAGGCCTGTGGGTGTGCGTGTGTGCCCATGTACATGTGTGTGTGCCTAGGTGAGCGTGATGCAATGAGGAAAGCACGAGAGAAGGCCTCCACAGCATTTGTGATGGTCTGGTCCCTTGCAGACCACAGAGTCGTTTGCATCCAGCGGAGAGGCCAGAAGGCAGGGCTGTCGCCAGTGCAGTGGCCAGCCCACACCAGGCCTGCGTGGAGCTGGCTGGGCCCTGGCACCCCCAGCCCTGGCTTTCAGTCAACCTGGCCTGGGCTACATGACTGCTGAGGCCATGGCTTTGCCTGCGAAGCTGGCAGAGATGAGGGGGTGGCAGCTTCTAGAGGTCACTGGGGCGGTCACTGGGTGTGGTCCTCGGTTCCAGCAAAGTGGGATCTGAGAAGCCCTGAGCGATCTCACTGGGCCTGGGGCCATGTCCACGCCTCGGCCATGGCCTGTGGGGACACTTTGTGGTGAGATGCTGTGGAACCCCCGCCCTCCACCTGCTCCTGTGTTATTTGGGGTGATTGGAAGAGACAGGGACATGAGGCCAGGCTGACGTCCCCTCCCATGGCTCAGGCCTGGCAGGGAGGCTTGGGGGCCTCCCTCCGCCTCCTTCCATCTCCCTCCACCTCCAAGCCTGTGTGTGTGTCTGGGATTGTGTGAGTATGTCTATGAACGTGGGTGTGTGTCTGAGCGTACCGATGTCTGTGTGAGCGAGAGGGAAGTGCGTGTGTGAGAGGTTGTGTGTGCGAGCGTGTCCATGTCCTGATGTGTGAGAGTTCCGGTCCCCCTCCCGTGTGGAAGGGTGCTATGAACCCCTGGCATGTTAGCGCTAAAATCTAAACAGAAGCCAGAGCCGGCCCTGCGTCCGCCTCTCCCCGTGCCCCTGCCCTTGGGCTCACTCACTCTGTCCTGGAGGTACCCACGGCGCCTCGGGCAGAGACAGGGTCTTTGAGCCGGGGAAGACTAGACTGTCGGCCCAGCAGTCTGTGTCTGGGCTGAATCCTGCTCGGCAGACAAGCAGCCCAGCCTCTGGCCAAGACCGTGCCCAAGCCAATGTCACCTGCAGATCAATGACCGCCGCGTACCTGGGAAGAGTTGGCCTCCACCTCAGGTGGGGAGGAACTGACTGCTGGCAGCACCTCCCTCGGGCCTCACCCATCTGCACACTGGCTGCCCACACCCTGGCAATCAGAGCCCATGGCCAAGCTAGGTGAGGGTTCCCTCAGGTCCTGGGGGGGTCCCATGGGCAGCCTGCTTCTACTGGGTTGTCAGTTCTGTGGAGGAGGAGACACTGCCCACTGGCCGGTCCCCTGGTCCCCAGGCCCTACATGCCCAGTCTGCCACCTTCCCTCGCCCGCTGGCTGGGGAGCCTGGCTCCGTGCGACCTTCCAGCCTGATCTCAGGTGCTTTGACTGGGCCTGTGTGTGGCTCCCTCACCCTGTAGGGGGTGGAAGATGGTTGAGGAAGGAGAGAAGGAGAGACGAAGCCTCACATGCATCCCAGCCAGGCCCAGTCTTCACACAGTCCCAAGCTATCCCAGGAAAACGGCCCGTCCTTCCACTGCGGTCCCTCCAGGGATGATCCTCAGCCTCGTCTGTGAGCCGCCCCAGCCTCCCTGTAGGAGTGAGGCCTGCTCGTGCCTGTCTTGCCCCAGTTGGGAGAACTGGAGCATCTATGGGGCTGGCTGGGCCTGGCAGCTATGACCTTCAGAGCCCCATAGCCCTCGCCTAGGTGTCACCTCCTGCCCATGGGCCTAAGAACCGCTTGGACGTTACTGGGGCTCTTTTCCCAGCTGGAGCCCATGGTAGCACAAAGGGTGCTTCCTCAGTGCCACGTACCCTTGGTTATCAGCAGGCATCCACCCCCAGGCGCATACTGGGTAGCACAGAAGTCAAGGTGGCCAGGGGGATTATGTGTGTCTGCCAGGGTGCAGGAATGCGTGAGCAGTGGGCAGAGGCCGCTGCTGGGCTGAGAGGTGGGCAGGCGGCCTTGGCTGAGCTCAAGGGCATGCAGTCAGAGCAGAGGCGTGCACAAGGGAGGGGGTAGCACTAAGCACAGAAAGCTCAGGGTGTCACCAGGCCTGGGTGCCCACAGGGGTGGACGTGGGGAAACAGACCCAAGTCCCTTCGGCAGCTGGGACCCCACCTTCCAGTGGACAGTGGGTCTTGTTTTTTCATACATTCCATGCTCAAAGTGGCCAACTCCAGGCTAAGTAGAAACCACCTCTCCCTAAGAATTTTAAAAGCTGCTCATCTTAAAAGGCTTAAAAAAAAAACTGTGGTATGATTTATTTATTGTAAAGTGCATGATCTTAAACGAATAGGTCAGCTTATTTTAACATATGTGTATGCTACATAAAAACAGCCAGATCACGACGTAGAATGTTTCTATCACACCAGAAGTTTCCCCTACCCTTCCCCAGGGAAGCCTGTTCCCTCCAGAAGTAAACACTGTTCCGGCTTCTCTTGCCGTAGATTAGTTTTGCTCGTCCTTGAGCCCGCCTGGACTCACACCTACATGTACCTTTGTCCCTGGCTCCTTTCAGTGAACAGAACAATTTTGAGATTCATCCACATTGTTGCACGGATCATTAGTTTTTTCTCTCTCCTTGCTGTCTGGAATTCCGCTGTGTGGGTCTCTGTAGCATGTTCTTTTACGTTGCTGCATAATATTCCACTGTGGGAATGCGCCACTCCGCTTATCCCTGCTCCTCTAGTTTGATATTTGTCACTTTGCATTTTCTTTCTTATGAGTACAGCTACTATAAACATCCTGATCGATGTCTCTTGGTGGACGTGTGTGCAAATTTCTCCAGGGGAGGCATCTGCAGGCGGAGGTGCTAGGTCGTGATGTGGGCCAGTGGCTACTGCTTCCCTAAGTGCTTGAACCGACCTCCGTTCCCACCAGCAGCACACGGGAGCCTGTCACTCCATGTTGTTGCCAACACGTACTGTTGTTGGTCTTTTTAATTTTGGCCATTTTGGGATCTACTGGTACCTCATTTGGCTTTAATGTGCATTTCCCTAATGAGTACTGCTGTCGAGCACCTTTCCACGTGCTTATTGCCATTTGGACGTCCTCTTTGGTGAAGCGCCTGTTCAGATCTTTTGTCCATTTTTAAAAATCATGTCGTCTTTTCCTTATAGACATAGGAGTTCTTGATACATTCTGGATACAAATCCTTTACCAGGAAATAGCCTTCCCCAGCCCGTAGACTGTCTATTAATTCTCTTAATGATGTCTTGATGTGTAGAAGTTCTTAATTTTAAGGAAGTTCCATTTGTCAAATATTTTCCTTTCGTGGTTAGCGCTGCTTGTGTTTTGCTAAATCTCGGCCTCTCCGAGGTCATGAAGATATTTCCCTGTTCTCTTCTCCAGGTTCCATTGCCTCTGCCTTCCTACTTGAGTTAGGGGCTAACTTGAATTACTTTTGTGACTGACGTGTAGCAGTGATCATGGGTCATACTTTTTCGTATGGATTTCCAAGTTGTTCCAGTACCGTTTATTGAAAAGAACATTTTTCCCCCTCTGGATTGGAACGGTGCCTTGGTTATAAACCAAGTGACCACATATATGTATTTATGCTTCTGGACGCCCTGTTGTGTCCCACTGATCTATCCATCTATCTAATCCGATACGACTGTCTTAATGCATCTGTATTAACTGTATCTGTACTGTCTTAACAATGTAGCCTAACCTCTCTGATACACTGTATCCATCCCTGTAGCTTTGCGGGCCTTCTTGAACTCTGGTAGTGGAAGTCCTCTAACTTTTGGTTCTTCAAAATTGTCTTGTCTTTTCTTCGCCCTTTCCTTTTTCATAAATATTTTGAATCAGCTTGAAATTTTCCAAAAATAAAAAATAAAAGCGCTTGGATATTGATTGGAATCACATTTAATCTGTACCTCAAAATTAGCGTCTTACAAATACTGAGTCTTCCAATTCATAAACGTCAGCTAATTCAGGGCTCCTTTCGTGTCTCTCACTAATATTGAGTACTTTTCTGTGTAAAGGTCTTGCTCATCTTCAATAAGTTAATTTTTAGGTGTTTGATGGTTTTGATGCTGTTGTAATTGGTGTCTTTTTATTTTATTTTCTAATTGTTACTAGGATATAGAAATACAAGTAATTTTTTTATATTGTCTTTAAAACCAGTGTTCTTGCTAATTCCATTTAGCAATAGAATAGTTTATTGGAAAGTTCTTAAGGATTTTTTTACATTATGATTAGGTCATTTGCAAATAATGATAGTTTTGGCTCTTCTTATCCAATCCCTTTGACTTTTACTTCCTGTTTCTTACCGTGATGCACACGCTGAGACTTTGGGGACAGTGTCAAATAGAAATGGTAACAGTGCACGTCCTTGTCTGGCTCCCTGTCTAAGGGGGAAGGCGTGTAATATTTCACGTATGATGTTTGCTTAGAGTTTGGTTTTTGTTATTTTTGTGTTTGTTTCCTACATAACGGAGTTTGCTTCTGTTTCCAGGTCTCTAAGAGCTGTGTTTTTAATTATGAATGGGTCTTGAGTTTTATCAAATGTTTTTCTGCATCTTTTGAGTTGATTATATGTTTTTTCTTGCTTCTTCTGTTGATGTGGTGAATTATGTTGATTGATTTTCAGATGTTAAACTAACCTTGCGTAACTGGATTACCCCACACTCGATCATGTGTCTTTATATTTGGCTTTGGGTTCAATTTGTTGGTATTGTGGGTAGCACATTTGCATCTCTGTTCCTAAGAGAGATTGGCCTGTGATTTTTCTTTCTTGACATAGGTTACAAAGGTTATGTTGACTCATAAAAATCCTCTAAAAAGATTTGTATAAAATTGATACTATTTCTTCCTTAAATATTTAGACGAATCTACTAGTGAAGTCATCTAGAGTTAAAGGTTGGTTTTTTGTGTGTGTGGGAAGAGTGTTAAAATTCCAAATTTAATTAATTAATTTAATTTTGGGCAATTTGGATTTTTTTGTCTTCTGGTGTTTACTTTTATATATATTTTTTTAAAGGAATTGATGTGTTTTATGTAAACTATCAAAATTGTTTTTGTACATAATATCCTCTGAATAGATTATTTAATGTCTCTAGGTCTATAACGATGTATGATTTCTAATTCTGATGGTGGTAATTTGTGTCCCCCCACTCCAGTCAATCTTGCTAAAAGCTTACCAATTTTATTAGTCTCTTCTGAGAATCAAGTTTTGGCTTTGTTGGTTTTCCTTAATGTAATGTCAAGGAAACATTTATTTCATTGAGTTGTGCTTTTATTATCTCTTTCCTATCTCTGTCTTCTCCCTACTTCTTTGAGTTTAATTTGCTATTACTTTAACTTCTCGAGACAACTTTCACCCTCTCCTCTTCCCTAATATACGCATTGAAGATCATACATTTTCCTGTAACCACTTATTTCATGGTACCTCAAGCACTTACTGAGCTGTAAGTTTTGATATGTGACATTTTTGTTATTCAATTAAAAATATTTTCCAATTCTTATTAGATTTCTTCTTCAACTCTTGAGTTATTTAGATTAACATTTCGGGATTTTCCAGTTATCTTTTTCTTATTGATTTCTTGCTTAATTTTACTGTGCTCAGAGAACATACGTATATGATTTAATTTCTTTGAAATTTGTTGGAACTTGCTTTTAAAGCCCTGTCTATGGCCTCTTCTGGTGAAGGTTCCACGTGCACTTGGAAAGCTTATTCAGAGTTATGGAGAGCAGTGTTCTATAAATATTGATTAGGTCAAGATGCAATCATGTTCAAATTTGTCTCTGTGCTGATGTTTTGACAGTTTTTCCATGAGTTACCCACAGAGGTTTATTCAAGTCTCCCACGGTGATAGTGGATTTTCTCTTTTACCTTTTAGTTCTGCTAGTTTTTGCTTTATATGTTTTAATGTAGAGTTTGTAGGTGCGTACAGATTTGGAGTTGATATCTTCCTACTAAATTTTGACAACTTTTAAAATTAAGAACTATCCCTCTTTATCTCTAGTAAAACTTAGCCTATTTGGTCTGCTATTAGTTTACCTATTACCAGCTTTCTTTTGGCTACGTCACAATATATCCTTTACTGTCAACCTTTCTGTATTGTTATATTTTAAAGTAGATTTATGAGCAACATCATGTTGTTTTTTTAATCCCTTCTGACAATCTTGGTCTTTTAATGGGCATATCTAGTTCCTTTGCAGTGCATGCCATCTCCTTTCCTGCTTCTCTTGGATTAATCAAATATTGTTACTAATTAAATTTTATACTGTATTAGCATGCCAATCCTATTATCTTATTATTCCATCAGTAGTTGCCTAGAGATTACAACACACGTCCTTAACTCAGTATAGTCCACCTCAGGTTAGCACTCTTACCGTCTTCCTGACAACACGTGGTGCTCTCAACCGTGCAACTCTATTGGGGCCCTCCGCCTTTTGTGCTATTTTTCTCATGCATTCTAGCTGCAGGGGTACCTAAGACCTCATGAAACATCAGTATCATTCAATCAGGGCTAGTTTCAGCCTTCTCACGGATCTGTTCTTTTCTGGGTTCTTAATTCCTTCCTGTTTCTCTCAGGGTCCTCCTGGAATCATTTCTTCCTGCCTGGGGAGGCTGCAGAGTCGTTCTTTCAATGCAGATCTCCTGGCAGTGAATTCTCTTGGTTTTGGTTTCACCTTCTTTTTTTTTTTACCATGATAAAATATACATAACAGAAAATGTACCATCTGAAGCATTTTTAAGCATGTAGTTCAGTGGCATTAGGTACATACACATTGTTGGGCAACCATCACCTCCTTCCACCTCCAGACCTTTTTCATCTTCCCTGACTGAAACTCCGCCCCAGTTAAACATTGATGGGGCCCCATCCCCTTCCCCCAGCCCCTGGCACCCACCATCCTACTCTCTGTCTCTGTGAATTTGACGACTCTGGGTGCCTCATATACATGGAATCACAAGGCATTTGTCCTCTTGTGTCTGCCTTATTTCACCTCCATTTTTAAGGATGTATCTGATGAGTATAGAATGCTAAGTTGGTAGTAATTTTCCTTGAGATGATCTCCTCTGGCTTCCATCCTTTCTGTTGACAAGCCAGCCGTCAGGTTAATTTGTCATCTCCTCCCTCCTCCACTGCTTCTGTGACATCCTCTGTGCCTTTGGTCTTCAACAGTGTTCCTCTGACGGGTCTGGTGTACCTTGTATCTCTCCAACTTGGGTCCAAAGAGCTGCTTGCATCTGTGGCCTGATGTTTGCCATTATTTTTTGGGAAATCCTCAGCCACCGAGTGTTTTCTTTTCTTTTTTTCTTTTTTTGTCTCTATTCTCCATTTTGTCTCCTCTCATTCTGAGATTTCACCTGTCTTAGAACTTTGACCTTATCTCACGTCTTGCATTTTTTTCTTTATGTTTAATTCTGCTTTCTCTCCATACTCCAACCTGCCTCTTTTCTTCCAGTTCACAAGTTTTCTCATCGTCTATGTCTCCTCTGCCTTCCAATTTACCTATTGCATTCTTAATTTCCATTATTGTCCTTTCTGTTCTAGAATTTCCATTTTATTATTTTTAACATAGATTTTATTTCTCTGGTGAAATTCTCTATCTTTTTGTCTGTTTTCTTGAACCTATTTATCATGGTTATGTTAAAGTGCTCACCTAAAAACTCAACAGCAAACCATAGTCGTCTATCTGCTGGTGAGTGCATGGGTCAGCATTTGGGCCTGCTCATCTGGGTGGTCTCGTTTGGGTCCATCCAAGTGGCAGCTTCCTGGTGACTGGGTGGCCTCAGCTAGCTTCACGTGCCTGCAGCTGTCAGCCAGGTGCCTCGGCTCTCCCCCACGTGATTTTCCTGGCAGCCTGGCTCAGAAGTGTCCATGTGGCAGCAGTATTCTAAGAGGGCGAGAGAGAAGCTCCAAGGTCTCTTGAAGCCGCAGCTCAGAACATGCAGGCCACTTCCACCGTGCTGGCAACAGACTCCACCTCTCGATGGGGGAAATTGCAAAGGATTTCTACCCATCTTTAGTCCACCACAGTCTGCCCATTGGCTATAAATTTTTAGATTCCCCTCAATGCAAAATTCACTCACCCCTCCAAGGCGCCTCAAAGTCTCACCCCATTAGAGACAGCGTCATGCTCAGATTTCAGTATCTTACGATGTGCCTCTTTTTCCAGCCTCTGCCCGATGCCTGGTTGCAAGCCCAGCACCATATGTCTTAGGATTTTGATGTGACAGTACCCCACTGTTGGATCTTAATTTCTTTGTCTGTACTCTCTTGCTGCGTAGCAAACCACACCTAAATTTAGTGGCTCCACACCACGCCTCTTTTGCTTGCCCAGAATTCTGTGGGTCAGCAGTTGGGGCTCAGCTCAGCGGGCAGGCTGTTCTGCTGGCTTTGCATGGGGTGACTCGTGCAGCCGCAGTCACCTGGCGGCTTCTCAGGACTGGGTAGTTGAAGACGGCCTCACTCACGTCTACTGCCTGGTGCTGGCTCTTGGCCAGGATGCCTCCATTCTCCTCCATGTGGCCTCTCCAGCCAGCCAGTTCTGGCTGGTTCACGTGGCCACATTCCAAGAGCATATGAGTGATACACAATGTGACTTCCCCAGCATTCTTTTTGTCACAGTAAGTGTCAAGTTCAGCCCAGATTCAAGTGGTAGGAAAACCAACTCTGTCTCTTGATGGAGGAGCTACAAGCACTTAAGGCATTGAATCTATTGCATCTTTAGATCTGTTTCTATGGTCTATGTTTCCCCTTGGTTTTCAGTCTTTTGTGTATATATATAAAAAAAATGTAGAGGCTCGATGATATTGTCTCCCTACAGATAATTTGATTTTCCTCTGGCATGCAAAAGGCACAGGGCAGAGCACCTTCCTCCAGGTGGGGACTGAGATGACTGGAGGCCACCGAGGTCTCATCTGAAAGTGTGGGGTGCTTACTGGGGCCCCAATTCCTTGGTAGCTTCTGAGCCCCAGTTCTCCTCTTCCCAGTGACACAAGTCTGAGGAGTTCTCTGCTCAGCTTTGAACCCTCCAGCAGCTGATTTTTGCTCGGTTTCTCAGAATCTCACCCTATGCCTGTACAGCTTAATGCACAAATGCTTCATGGGGAAATTGCCTGAAAAAGGACTCACTTCCCTGCGGTCCTCTGTTCACCAGGATCTTGTCCCTTTGAGTCCTGGATGCCTTGTGGCCCTGGGATCCCCCATTTATTTCGCCGGCCCTGGGAGGCCCTGCTCCCCATTCATCCACATGCCTTGCTCAGCGCGCACAAACGCTCGAGGATGGAGGGGAGCTGCGCGTGTGGGCTCCCTCAGCTTGCTGCTCTTCTGGTCTTGTGGCCTTCGAGCTTTCATTGCTCTCCAAAGCCGGCACACAGCTGGGCGGGGTGCTTCCTTACATTGTTATGGGTGCTCTCGGCAGAAAGTTTAGTTTCATGTGAGCTGAGTAGCCAAAAGCAAAAACCAGGTGTTTCCATGTGGATGTATTTCCTTCCAGTCTTATTTCTATGCACATATATTTCATCCATTGCATGTCCTTTGTTGATGGTGTTTCTAGAAGGATCTATGTCTCTAGAAGGAACTTCAGAGGGGAGACAGTTCAATCCCCTTAACAGTGTGGCTCGGTAGGAACTCTCTCTAGCAAGGTCGTCCTGCAGCCCTACGTTTTCCGTGTGTGTCTGTGTGTGGGGCCTCAGAGCATTCCAGCTAAAGGGGTCTCAGGTGCCATCTGTTTGGATCCTTCCCCATTATACTGGGGGGATGCTGGAAGCTCAGGGGAGATAGAAGCTTCTGTTGCTGTACCGCGAGTTAGGGTCATGGCTGTTGCGTACACAGGACCCTGACTTCCACCCCACTTCTGAGCAACAAGCAAAACAAAGGTCCCTCTGGGGTCACGCCGCTAATTAAAAGACTTCTGCCCCCGGCCTCTCCTCCTCCCTCTACCTGCACGTGACCTCTGTCCCATGGGGTTGAACATTCTCCCTATTTCTGGAGGGACCCAGCCCACATGCAGCAGGGGGCACCTGGGGAGGCACCTAGCTCCCGATGGTGCTGGGTGCAGGATGACCCTTATGGGGTACCTGCTCATGCCTCCCCTCCGGTCTCCCCTGCAGGCTACGGGAGCACCATCGGGCCACCATCAAGGTCATTCGGCGCATGCAGTACTTTGTGGCCAAGAAGAAATTCCAGGTGAGTCCTGCGCTGAGCCCTCCTGCCCCCAGCCCACCCCGGAAGCCCCTCTCCTGCCCAGGCAGAGGCACGTGGTCTCCGTCCCCTGCCACACAGGCAGGCCGGCTAAGACTTCACACATCATCTGGCAGACCCCCTGCAATGATTCCCTTATCCATCCCCAAGACAGCAGGCCCCTAAAAGGACGCTTCCCTGATGGGTCCTGGCGCTGAGGCCCAGCCCAGGGCCGGACACACACCCAGCCTTCCTCTCCCTCTGTAGTGGTTAGAAGGCAGGGACTTGGGGGCTGGCTCACCCCTCCCCTGATCCACAGCAGTGACGTGGGAGTGACTCAGGCAGAGTGCAGAGCCAGCCCTTCATCACCTGGGCGGGAAGGGGGGTCCCTCAGACTCCAGAGTCCTGTTTCATGTGGGCTTGGTGCTCTTGTAATCCCTACCCTGACCTGCGTAAGTCAGGGGAAAGGGGACAGACCCGGCCCTCCTCTGCACCTGGGGGTGGCCTGCCTTTACAGGGGGAGGTAGGGGCTCCCCGTTAAGCGGAGCTGGACCCCTGAGTTTCCATCCCCATCAGCACTGTTCGAGGGCTGAGTCTCCTGTCACGGCTGCTTGGAGCCCCCAAAGTCCAAGGCGCCCAGAGAAGGCCAGTTGGTGGCAGGCGCATCTCCCCACCCTCTACTGTGGGGACAGTCCAGGGATGGGAGCCTGGAGCAGCCCTAGCTTGGAGAACATGTAGACTTAGGAAAGAGGAATTCTCGGGTGGGTGGTCATTCTTTCCAGAGGGCTTGGCCTGGTTGCCCTTAAAAAGTGAGTGCCTGATGGAGGCAGGGCTGGGGGCCCCCGGGAGCCAGCAACAGCTTCTAGAGCCCCAGGCCTTTTTTTATCACATGGGAGGGGTAGAGGCAACTCGTTCACATCCCCCAGAGTGGTCCTAGCAAGGCTGGGATGAGAACTGGTGCCGCTGCGTCCTGCCCCGGGCCAGGCTGCGGGATGGACCCCAGCTCCCGTACCTGCCCACAGCCCCGGGCCAGTTCTTCCCCTCTCTGTAATGGGAACAAGAGCCTAAGGGTTGGCGCGGGACCATGTCTGCGCATGCCCTACGCAGCCCTCCGGCCCGCAGCATTCACTGTGACCACGACCGCCTTGGTCCACACCCCAGGAGCAAGAGCGGCGTGTGGCCCCCCGGGATGGTCTGCACACACAGTTCCTCAGTGGCATTCTGCTGCCTGTCTGTCTGTGTGCCTGCACCCCGGGGGGGGCAGGCCTTTCACGACCAACCTGCGCCACATTGTGCTAAGGCTCCCGCCAGGGCCTGGACCTTCTTATTGTTGAAACAAAGAGCCAGCCGCAGTAAATGCCATTCTCAGCAGCACCGGGAGGTCTGCCCGGCAATGTTCTGGGTGAGATGTGATGGCCCCAGATCGAGGGCATCTGGATTCTGTGGCCTCTCCTCCCCCGAGGGCCCTGACGGCCCCGGCAGTACCCAGCAGCGGGGCAGCAGGCAGGGCGGGGAGCTGACGGGGTCCTGGGAGAGGAGGGGCTGGCCTCAGCAGGGAAGGGGCTGCAGGAACCCCTCTCAGAGGTCAGACCCAGGCAGGACAGTCCCCCAAGGGCAGAGGAGCAGCCCTGGGAAGGGCCAGGATGTATCCCTTCACTGGAGAGCAGCCTGGCCGTGACAGCTAAAACCACAGGCTCAACCTGGTGCAGCAGAAGAGCCTTCTAGGATGGGGGTGGTCCCTAGTCTGGGAAGCTGGGCCACTGAGGCTCCAGAGCAGGCCCCTGCAGGGCAGAGCCCATAACCACTGCCCGAGTGGGGATGTGCCGGGGTGGACACCGGGCTTCCTGGGGGCTGCTTCCAAGGTCTGGGGGACCCCAGCAGAGCAGGCGGAACCCTGGGGCTCCTGGTAGGCCCAGCTCAGGGGTGACATGGGCAGCTTCCAGCTCAGGACCATGGGGTGTCCTTAGCAGGCCAGTGCCCACAGTGGCTGGCACCAACTTGAGCTCCGGTGAGCACCTGTCAGTAGAGTGCAGGCAAGAAAACCGGCTACTGGCATTGGTTGGGGCCCCGCATTCCCTTCCAGGCTGAGGGTCCCCTTTCCTGCCTCAGGACACAGGCCAGGGTCCTACAAGTGCCCCTGGAGTCTGCAGGCAAGTGTGGCAACCCCCACCTCTCCTGCTCTCTCCATCCCTCCCCTGTGCGCAGGACCCCTGTGGGGCCTTGGCTAAACTGGGTGGGCCCTCGTGGAGTAGAGAGGCTCTCCAGCAAGGCCAGGGTCTGACGCTGCCTCCCGCTTCACCAGCTGGCCCTCATTGCTGGGGGCAACATGGAGGGGTAGGGAGGAGGGCCCCACTGAGTCGGGGCAGTGAAGGGAGCCCCTGGCAGTGAGGAGCTCTGTGGGGCTCCAGGGGCGGCCCCCACCCGGGCCCAGCTGTCAGGGCTGCCTTCCCTTCCCCCACAGCAGCCTGTCTGTCTGTCTGCCTGCACTCCCACCCCTGCCTGGCCTCACGGGCTGCGGACGTGGCGGGTGGCCCCCCTGCCGGCCCTGCGGGCCGATAAGTGCCCGGCTGGCCGCCCCTGTGTCTGGCCGGAGGAGCCAGAGCCTCTCAGCCCTTCAAGTTTGCCTTGAACTCCCATGTCCACCGTCCGTCAGTCTGGACAGCCCGGCATTATCTCGGCTCATCTCAGGCTCCTGCTGCTGCCGCCAGAGGAAATTAGCTCTGGAGAGAAAGCCGGGATGATCTCTCCAGCCGGCCCCAGGCGGCCACTCGACAGAGGCCCCCAGGAGCGCGGACCAGACCCTGGGGGAGCCATCGGCTCCAAGACAAGTCTCAAGGACCTTGGACCCCGCTGGGCCATGGGGCCTGGGTGTCACCCCACCCCCGCTCTTGCAGATGTGCACACACTCAGGCACACACAAGCGTGCATACACTCTCACCATCACATGCCCACCCACACTTGCTCACACTCTCACGCCTTCCCACAGGCACATTTGTATATGTTTGTGCGTGCAGAGGCTCCTAACACACTCAGGTGCACGCAGTGGCCTGTGACCTCCCAGGCTGTCCTGAGACCAGCACAAGGACCCTGCTCCCCCCAGGCCAGGTCTCTGGACTCAGCCAGTTCTCCAGCCAGCCCCAGACCTCACCGGCCTGCCTGAAGGTGCCACCCACCTCACAAAGCCCTTTGGTCTGCAGGAGGCTGACTGCCATGAATCAGGGCCGCCTTCTGTGTGCACCAAGGAACAGCTCAGTCTTGGGGCTCAGCCATGGCCACCATCACAGCCACCTCTGGTTCTCATGGCATGAGCCATCATGGAACTCCCTGACCTTCCCCACTCATGTCTTTTTTTTTTTTTTTTTTTTTTTTAAAGATTTTATTGTTTCCTTTTTCTCCCCAAAGCCCCCCGGTACATAGTTGTATATTCTTCGTTGTGGGTTCTTCTAGTTGTGGCATGTGGGACGCTGCCTCAGCGTGGTCTGATGAGCAGTGCCATGTCCGCGCCCAGGATTCGAACCAACGAAACACTGGGCCGCCTGCAGCGGAGCGCGCGAACTTAACCACTCGGCCACGGGGCCAGCCCCCCCACTCATGTCTTATTTTATCCTCACACCCTCCCTGTCAGCCAAAGTGAGGCAGGGCTCAGCATCCCTATGTTACAGAAGGAGGGACAGGCTCAGCATCCCCATGTTACAGAGGGAGGGACAGGCTCAGCATCCTGGTCTCACAGAAGGGAAGAAAAAACTAAGCATGCCATCTTATAAAACAGTGGAATAGGGCTCAGCATCCCCATGTTACAGAGGGAGGGACAGGGCTCAGCATCCCCGTGTTACAGAGGGAGGGACAGGGCTCAGCATCCCTAAGTTATAGAGGGAGGGACAGGGCTCAGCATCCCCATGTTACAGAGGGAGGGACAGGGCTCAGCATCCCTATGTTACAGAGGGAGGGACAGGGCTCAGCATCCCCATGTTACAGAGGGAGGGACAGGCTCAGCATCCTGGTCTCACAGAAGGGAAGAAAAAACTAAGCCTGCCATCTTATAAAACAGAGGAATAGGGCTCAGCATCCCCATCTTACAGAAGGGAGAAGCAGGGTTCAATGTACCCCATTTTACGGAAGTAAAATCTAAGACCTGGGGATCTCATCGCTGGCCTGAACCTAAGTACTGACTTTATGCCTGCCTTTAAGTGAGTGTGTGGGGAGCCAGAGGGTCTGCCTAGAGTCCCACCCCGTGATACCATGATGGTCTTGGAATGTAGGCCACAAGGTGATGTAGGTGGTCCTGGTGCCCAGCCTGGCCTCCAGAAGCAGCAAGTTCTTCTGTTGGGGGCACAGTTGTGGCATGGGGCTGGGAGGCTCCTTCTCAGCCCTTCCAAATCAGGATCCTGTATTTAGGGTCCAGAGAGGGGCTGTGTGTTGCCCATGAGGGCCCTGCCTGGTGGATCTTGTTGGGGGCAGAAACGCCCTGAACTTCTGGGGCCTAGCCCCTGGTAGAGAGGAGGCCTCTGCCCTGCTTTGGGATTCCTGAGCCCCAGGACAATGTTGGGGAGTTGCAAGAACTTTGCCAAGTTGCCAGCATTGATGGCAGAGACCCCAGGCATGTCAGAAGGGTACACAGAGATCTGAGGCAGGACCCCATCTTTTTGGGAAGGCAAAGGTGGCCCCAGCATCTGGGGTGGCACCCCAAGGAGAGGTAAGCCCAGGTGGGCAAGAAGGACAATGGGCCCCAGGGCTGAGACCTTACCCTGACCCTCGATGGACATTTGCTCCTCGTCCGCTCTCATCCTCTGACCCAGGCGGGCTCCACCCCCTGGGCCGTCTGGCATGTCTCTCAGGCCCTTTGCCCTCCCCAACGAGAGGCAGTGACCCGGCTCATCGCTCATGTGGGCCCTTTAGTCCAGTGAGGACCATCCTGGGCCCCACTGACCGTGTCTCCCTGCAGCCCCTCCGATGGTGGTGGTCTGGCTTCCCGTGTGACTCCAGCCTGCTTGTGTGCACAAAGAGCTTCCTGGGCCATCAATCCCCACTCTACCAACCTGCTGCCACCTGGGCGAGACCCTCGGCCCACAGGCTCCTGGGCACAAGGCCCTAAATGTACTTGAGCCCCCAACGCATTTGTGGGCTCAGAGCTGGCGCCAAGCCTGGGTGCCCGGCGTCACCTGTCTGGCCCGAGGCCTGCTGTGGGAGCATCTGTCTCCCAGTAGCGTTGGAGTCCCAGCAGAAGGCCTGTCACCCAGAGCAGCCAATGCAGGCAGAGGTTGTCACCTGGGGCCACCTCGGCCCAGTCCTGGGGACTGCCTGGGAAGGGTGTATGGCGGGCCACCTTCCCACCTTGAGAACAGCGGGTGTGCCTGCCAGTGAGTGAGTCGAGAGTCAGCTTGACAGGCAGGCAGTGGCTTCACAGAGCTGGCCCCACTGGCAGCCACCCAGCGGGGCCCCTGGCGGCTCTGCTTCTCTCCTGGCCCCTCAGCTGGGCCAACTCTTCCAAGGCTGTTGGAAAACAGGGACTGGTAGCCTGGAAAGGAGAGTGGGCAGACCCCTGCGGGTGAGCGGGCAAGAAGCTGAGGCCCAGAGAGGCTGAGCGATCAGCCCAGGATCCCCCAGACCTAGTGGCCAAACCTGGGGTGCCCAAGCCACCGGGGATGAGCCCAGCTCCTGCATGTGCACTGGGTCAGGCCTGCCCCCATCATGCCACACGGGCGAGTTCCTTAAATCCCCAAAAGACCCCACAAGGCAGGGACTGTCACTATCTGCATTTAGCTCCAAGCTGGCGGGCACAGAGAGGAGGGTGACTCGTGTCTTTCTGGCCTGCAGCAAGCGCGGAAGCCCTATGATGTGCGGGACGTCATTGAGCAGTACTCCCAGGGCCACCTCAACCTCATGGTGCGCATCAAAGAGCTGCAGAGAAGGTGGGCCTGGGCAGGGGCACCGGGGAGGGGGCCTGGGACCCATGGTGATGTGAGAGGACCAGGAGGTTGGTGGAGGCAGCACAGGCGAGAAGGACAACCTCGTCTCCCGTCCCCTCCGGCTACATACTTGTCCTGCTTCTCAGAGCTGCAGGTCTCTTCGCAGCCCACCCCACCCACCTGCCTCTTGCTGTACCAGCTCTGAGCAAGGGCCAGGCCCTGCCCCAGGAGACACCCAACACTGGGGAGACCCTGCCAGGCGCAAGGCCCCTCCCCAAGGTCTGCCTACTCCTGAGGTCTGCCCCACTGGAGCTGGGGACCCTAACCATTGGGAGCCAACAGTTTCTGGCTTCTGGCCTGAAGCCTGGGAAGCTTGTTCATGTGGAAGCAGTGTGGTTCTTGGGGGCCTATGCAGGCCCAGACCAGCTGTGCCTCCATGGCGGGCTAGCCTGGGAACCTAGATCCAAGGGTCACAGGACGGGGGCTAAGGCTGCCCCGCTGACCCACCAAGGAGACGTGAACCCCACCCTGCTCAGCGACCTGGCCTCGCCCTGGAAGAGCCCATTTGCAGGCCTGCCTCTCTGAGCATAATCAAGGCACCCGGCCGGGGGCATTTATGAGGTGGCCATAGGACGCTGGGCAATCCTGGGACCCCCACCCTGCCCAGGGAGCAAGTCTAAGGAGCACTCAACCACTAGCCCTCATCTCTGAGCCCCCTGCCCAGCCCGCTCAGAAGCATGGGACTGGGAGGCACCTGGCAGGTTTGTGGGTGGCAGCGGTGGGTGACCCCAGAGGGGGCGGGCTGCTTGTTGTCTTGCTAGGTGCACTGGAGCACCTGCCCACCAGCAGGCTGCGTGTCCGTGTGGTGCCTGGGCCAAGCATGAGCTAGTCTCTGTCTCCCTCCCTCCCAGGCTGGACCAGTCCATCGGAAAGCCCTCCCTCTTCATCTCCGGCTCAGGTGGGTTTCCATGTCAAGGTATCCTGGGCATGGTGGCCCACGTTGGACCCTTTTCCCGCCCTCCACCTGCACCCACCTCTCCCCACCATCAGAACAGCTGTCGGGGGCTCCAAAGTGCCTGACAGGCAACAAAAGCCAGAGAGAGGGAGGCAGACATACCCCAACCCAAGCAAAGTGGCTTTGAACGTGTTTTACAAAGAAATTTCAATTAGTACAAGAACCCACGTGGATTCTAGGCCATTGAAGATCTGGGCGTGGAGATATGACCGGATCCTGTGCAGGAAGGGACCAGAGGAGTGGGGTTAGGGGATGAGTGGCTAGCACAGAATTCGAGGGGCCATTGGTGGCAGCAAGGTAGGTGCGTTCTCCAGCTCTGTGAGTGCACCGGTGGAGCACAGGGCCAGGCAGCCCAAGTTTAAGTGGGAGCTGCAGCTTCTGCAGGGGCCGGGACGGCTGGGGCCTGAGCGAGGCCAGGGCCGCCCTGGAGGGCAGAATATAGTGGTTTTGTACAGCAGGCAGCCCCCCTGGCTAGGGCGTGTCCCTGTCCTCCACTGATGCGCTCTCAGAAGTCACAGAGCTGGGAAGGGTGGAGCAGGGCCATGCGACCACGGCCAGCACCCTGCCCACCCCACCCCCTCCTGAAGTTCTCGCCACAGACACGCTGCTAAAAGATGTCCTCAGAGGTTCAAGCTTTCCGACCCTGACCTACCACACCCCTCCCCCCGCCAACATGCGTGTCCCTGACGTCCATGCTTTACCCCCTAGAAAAGAGCAAGGACCGCGGCAATAACACCATCGGCGCCCGCCTGAACCGCGTGGAGGACAAGGTAGGCGCCAGGGTCCCGGCCCCCGTCGGCTGGTGGGGGGCAGCGGGGCAATGCTCCTGGTGGTCGTAGTCCTTGGGGCTGGTACAGTGCCATCCACAGTGGCGTTTCACTCCTCCGGCTCTGTCCCAGCGTGTGTTGGGAATTGGATGGTGACCTGGGCCACTGCGAGTCTCGCTCCCCGGCTCCCTCCTTCCTTCCTTCTGTGCTCAGTGTGGCCCACATGACGCCAGGGTCTCCCTGCGGCAGGGCTCACCTCCACTCCTCCTCACCCGGCTGGGCGTTGGTCCCCGTGGGAGGAGTTCGGCCTAAATTCAGGCCAGGCTGGTTTCTCGACCTCTGAACAAGTGGCGTCTTTACTGGCACGTGGTGCTGAGCGGCCACAGGCCCCTCCCTGCAGTAGCTGAGGACCGCCTGGCACGTGCCAGTGTGGGCAGTGCCGTCTGTAGCTGCGTGTGGCTCCTTTGGCCTCCAGCCTGTGTGCGCTTGGGGACATCAGAGGCTCTGACAGTGGTGCAGGGGTATATCGGGCAGGGCGGAGGGGCTGTGGGCTCCAGGACCCCCCACTGTAGTGTGCTGACCACGCTGGAGGGTGCAGAGTGTCAGCTGAGGCCCTGCTGGGCGTCCACGTGGGACTCAGGGCCTGTGGCTCCTCTTTGGTGCTGCAAAGCCCATGCTCCCTCTGCTGCAGGGCACCGGCCTCCTTGACCCACACGGCCTCGGCCCCTGGGATGCCCGCTCCCCGCCAGGCTCTGTGCCCGTCGCCTAACCTCTCAGCGAGGGCGCCTCTTCCCAGGGCGTCCAGGGAGCCGCGGGAGGTTCTAGGGGTGGCAGGGCCTTTCTCAGGCCCACAGCTGGCACTGCCCTTTGAAGTCCCTGCGGGTCGGAGCGGGCCTTTATCTTGCCGCACAGCTCCTCCGTGTACATGTGTATCTGAAAGTAGCTGGGAGGCTAAAATTAGAGAATTTCGGCCGGACGGGGAGGGCATCTGCTGCTCAGTTTCCCCAGCAACGCCTGGCTCTCGCCCACTTCGATCTCACCTGCAGCTGGGCAGATGGGGCAGGGGCACGGCTCCCCATTCCTGCCCTGTCCTACCTGGGCCTCGGGCCTGCAGCGTCACCCTTCCTCCTGCACAGTCCGCCCCTGGCCTGGGCTGACCAGGGCTCGGAGACCAGTAAATGGGATCAGGCAGAGGGAATTGCGGGCCACTGTCCGGGTGCCCACTGGGGCCCGCACTTCAGGCCTGACCTACTGGGGCCACGTGACACCAACACCCTGGCCGCGCTGGAGGACCTGGCCCACCTCGGACAGCAAAAGCCTGAGTGGGACTGGTGTCTCTCCTGTTCTCAGGCAGATGGCCCGGCGGGACGCGTCCCTGTCTGGCGGGGTGGGAACTGAGAGCAGGAGAGGTCAGCTCAGCAGGCCAGTTGGGATCAGAGGCTTGGGGCCCTGGACTCCGCCGCTCTGGTGAACGAGATGCATCCTTGGCTTTGGCTTCTCTTGGCGCGTGGACCCAGGGACTTGAGTCTGGCTCCCCCTGTGAGAGGCAGCAGTACACAGGCCGGGGACCCTGCATGGGGCCTTCCAGGCGTCAAAGGAAGCAGAAGTGGAGCCAGGGAATGGACCCAGGCCACCCCCCATCCTCACCCAGCCCTGGAGCATCCCTGGCCAAGGCTGCCTTTGCTGACTGGCCCCACTGCTGGCAGGAATCATGGCCGCCCCTGGGCCCCTGAGCCTTCCTGCCCTCAGCGGCCCTGGGAGCAACCCTGCTGCCCCATTTTCCAGATGCGCGCACCCCTCCTCAATGCCCTGTCCAGGTCCCGTTCTATCCCCACTCCACTGTTCCAGGCCTTTCTTATGCCTCTCAGGACAGGCCACCCCTTTAAACCCAGGCTGGAGCCTGGTGTCCTCTGGGGTGACAATGGGTAGGACTCAGGGTTCCCTGGAGCAGTGCCCCCTCCCCAGGCTGGGGTAGCGGCCATCCTGCAGTGGTCTGAGAACCAGGATGCAGCCCTCAGTCGGCCAAGGTCAGCGTGGTGGGCTGAGGTGGGGCCAGCGCTGGCCTTGGGGGTACACAATCACGTGCCCGCATTTCTTCAGATCTGAACAACAAAGGGAAGTGTTTTCCGGAGTCCCTGATCCCCGGGAGCAAGGTTTGGGAACAAAGCCCCTGATGGCCTGGCCCCCAGGCTCTGCGCCCAGGAGAGGGGCCATTTCTGGGTTGCGAGGATTTGAGGATTCGAGGGGATTCCACACGTGTGGCACTTAGCCAGGCTGGTTCTGCGCTGCCTTCACCCCACTGTGCTGCCGGGGAGCCGGTTCAGGCTGAGAGGCTGAGCCACCTCCTTAGGGTCTCTGAGGTCGTAAGCAGGCCCATGCTGTACGCTGACCGTCTGCGCCCCGCCGTCCGTCAAGGCATCGATGCAGATGCGCTGCGCCCAGACAGAGGCTGCCGTGGGGCGGCATCCGGCCCAGCCAGTGGCAGCCCGCCCAGCCCCTCCCCAGCCGCTGGCTGATGCCCCACTTGGGGACAGACCCTGGGAAAGGGCCTCGCCAGGCCCAGAGGGTACAGTGGCATGTCCTGGGCCCCACCTTATCACTGCAGCCATCAGGACCATAAACAACCCCAGAGCAATCCTGCTGACTGCGGGAAGTTGGGGGCAGGAAATTGAGCAGCCGCCCAGCCCTCGGAGGCCCGGAGGCCCAGAGCAGTGGCAGAGCCGCCACCGCCAACCCCAGTCAGAGCCCCTGGGCCTTCCCAACCCCGCCACGCTGGCCTCTGGCCGGAAGGGAGCCTGGCCCCAGCGATGGGAGTCAAGGCTCCAGCCCCCGGCTGCTTCCTCATCTCAGCTCAGGTCCTCGGCTGTGACAGGGGTCCCATCCCAGGCCAGCTGGCCCAGGCCAGGAGGAGGGGCTGGGAAAGGGGCCTTTGGGATGCGCGCTGACTGGCCCCTACTCTTGGGAGCAGATTGTTGTGAGGTCAGGGGCCTGGGGTGGCCACTTGCAGAGAGTTCCCAGGGAAGGCCAGCTCAGCCGGGTCAGGGGCGTCTCGGTTCCCCTGCAGGGAATGTCCAGGCCAGGGGCCACAGCGGGGAGAAGGGCCTCCCACACTTCCTTCTTCCTGCAGTCCCGGGGCCTTGTCGCAACTCTGGCTTGGCAGTGGCGTGCCTTTGCTCCGACGGAGAGCCCATCTGCCCTTCAGGATGGCCCCCTGTCCCTGGGGTACCTTGCACCCCAGTCTGCGGCCTGGCCTGGGTATGCAGCCCACCTCACTCCAGAGATGCAGACAGCAGAAAGAGCATCCCCACCCTGCAACCCGGCCCCGCAAGCCTCGCTGGCAGACACTGGCCCCGCTGCCCGTGGGTCTCCCTTTGGTTGTGAAAAGAGAGTCGTGAACTGCTCTTTGCTTCTGTTTAAAGATCACTAGAGGTGTCGCATACTCTTTCATGTTGTCTTTATTCCAGAAAGGACTCTTATTTGCCCAAATAAAGTCTCTTTTACAGGTGGGGAAACAGGCCCAGAGAGGTTGAGTGGTTGCCTAAGGTCACAGAGCTAGTTAGGTGAAGCGCTGGTCCCTGAGGAAGCCCTGAGGAGGTGGAGGAGACAAGGTGGAGAGAAACAAGGAAACCAGAAAGCGTTTCATAAACATAAGGAGTCTGGTTGAAAAGAGGCTGACGTGAACAGCGTGGGCCAAGGTGGGGCGGGCAAGCAGTGAGCTGGGTGGGCTGTGGTGGGCAGGGGAGCAGCGCTGATTCTGGCACTGGCAGAGGCCTTGCCAGGCCCTGGGACAGGAGTCCTGAGAATACCAGCCCCTGCCCGGCCCCCAGTCCCCAGCGCCCCCGGCGTGGGTTTCTCCGGCCGCTGGAGCCAGGGCTGCTGGGGAGGCAGGCGTCCCCTTGGCTCTCCGGGGCCCCGATGGAGAAGCAGGCTGCTCCAACCCTCCTCCCCCAGTGTGTATTCTTAGCTCAGGGCCCGGGACCTGCTGCAGTGTTTACGTTGAGCCCTGTTTATTTTGCAAGCTCAGCTCATACTGCTTTTGCTGATATGAGGCGCACAGTGAGCTGGGAAAATTTCTTTCTTCTCTGTTTTGGCCGGAAATGTTCATGGCTCAGAGCCGGACCCAGGGAAGTCCTGGGTTTCCAGGCCCCACTTCAGAGAGTGTGGGTGGGAAGGGGCCCCTACCACCTGACATTCCTTCCACTGCCTCCTGTCCTAGAACCCTGGCCAGGCACACCTTTCTCCTGGATAGGAATGCCCCCCAGCTTGGACCCACACACACACCTCCCCCGGACCCCTTTGCTGAGCGCACAGCTGCCCTCCCCTTGTACCAGGCAGGCCCAGCTACCCGGGACTCAGCATCTGCCCCAGCCACTGTTCCTCCTGCTCTGTCCCTCAGCCCAGAGGGAATCTTCCGTCCACCCAGGCCTAAAGACGGGACCCCGAGGTGTTGTCATCCCAGACAACTCCCCCTCGCCAACCCCCGGAAGCTGCCTCGACGAGGCCCACCTTGCTCTCAGCCCCACTCCCTCCATGCTGAGTTCAGGGCTCACACCTTCATCATCTCACGCTTAGCTTATTTTCCCAGCAATCTATAGGGTCTCTGGCCTCTCCCACCCAGCCACCACTCCTTCACGTTGTCTATTATTTCCTAGACACTGCTGAGCCCACTTGCTAATGTTTCATCCAGAATTTTTGTCCGTATTTGTGTGTGAAATATGTATGGAACACGATTTTCCTTTCTTATACTGTCCTTCTCAGGTTTGGGATCAAATTTACGTGAGCCTCACAGAACAAGTTGAGAAGTGTTCCCTCTGTTTCTGTATTCTGGGATATTTTGTATAAGATTAGGATTCCTTTTTTCCCTTGAATGTTCAGTGGCACTTCAACTCATCTAGCCTTGGCGTTTTCTTCGTGGGAAGATGTTTAATTCTGATTCAATGATTTTAATGGTTATGAGACTATTTGAGTTTTCTATTTCTTCTTGTGTCAGTTTTGACAAGTTACATATTCTAGGAATTTGTATAGTTCACCTTAGTTTTCAAGTCTATAGACATTTATGATTATTTTAGTGTCCGTATTATCACTAGCTGCACCCCCTTTTTATTGCCAATACTGTTTATTCGTGCCTTCCTTTTTTTCCCATTGATCAAGCTTGCCAGCTATTTGCCAATTTTATTAATATTTTCAACAAACTTTGGACTTGGTTGATCCTTGTTACAGTAGGTTTGGTTTTGTCTCATTCGTTTCTCTTTATTTTTTTCCTTCTATTTACTAGAATTAATATTGTTCTTTCTCTAACTTCTTAGCTCGGATAGTTATTAATTTTCAGACTTGCTAGATTTCTAAGGTGTGCATTTAAAGCTGTATATTTTTTCTCTAAATACCACTCCAACTACATCCACCAAATTTTGATATATAGCATTTAATTTTAATGTTCATTCACATATATATTGTTCTAGTCTCCATTATGACCTCTCGTTTATCCCAGGAGCTGTGTAGCAACAGGATTTTTGCCATGTGGTGAATGTGAGAGCTTTTGAATATCATTGCTCTGCTGTCAGAAAAAGTGATTGCATGCTATCAATCCTTTGAAACATCTTGAAATATGTTTTAAGGGATAATATGTGGTCAATTTTTATACATTTACCTTTTGTACTTGAATACTGTGTGCGTTCTGACACTGTTGGGTGCAGTTTCATTTTTATGTCCATTAGAACAAGCTTGTTAATTGTTTTGTTTAAATCTATATCCTCATTGGAATATTTTTATCTATTTGATCTATCGTTACTGAGAAATGTGTTGAAATTCCAACTATTGTGGAGCATTTGTCTAGTTTTCCTTCTATTTCTGTCGATTTTTACTTTATATATTTTTAGATATATATTTATAATTAGGTACAAATCATATTCAAGTTTTTATATATTCACTGCTGGATTTCAACGTTTTATAATTACGTAGCACCCTCTTTATCTTAAGTAGTGCTTTTTCCCTTAAAGTCTGTTATAATTGCTAGGCAAACTTAATTTTGTTTGAATACCTTTTTTTTTTAAAGCTTTATTGAGGTGTAATTTAGATGCCATAAAATTCATTTAAGATAAATGTATGACAGATTTTAGTAAATTTCTAGTTTGATGTGTGCAACCAGCATCCAAGCTAAGCTTTAGAACATTTTGAACACCCCCCAGATCCCCTCGGTTCCATCTGCAGTCACTGCCAGTTCCCACCTCCAGCCACACTCAGTCACCCATCTGCTTTCTGTCTCTGTATGCTTAAACTTCTCTAAGGCTAGAAATTTGCCTTTTCTGGACGTTTCATGTAAATGAAATCGAACAATATGTGGTGTTTTGTGTTTAGCTTTTTTCACACAGCGTAATGTTCTTGGGGCTCCTCTACGTTCCACCCTGCATTTCTTTCCTTCTTAATGTTGAATAGTACTCTGTTGTATGGACAGACCACATTGTGTTTATCCATTTCCCAGTTGATGGACATTTGGATTGTTTCCAGTTTGGGGCTATTATGGGTAACGCTGCTGTGAACTTTTATCTGCAAGTCTTTGTATAGACATATGTTTTCATTTCTCTTGGTTCGGTTCCTAAGAGTGGTCCCACTCATATGGTGAGTTTCTGTTTAACTTTCTAAAAAAACGTCTCAGTTGTTTTCCAAAAGGTCTGTACCATTTTGATTTCCCACCAGTAAGGCACAAAGGTCCCACTTTCTCCATATCCTTGCAAATACGTGGTATGGTTGGTCTTTTTTGTTTTAGCCATTGGAGTGAGTGTGTAATGGTATCTCATTGTGGATTTGATTTGCATTTCCCTAATCACTAATGATGTTGAGCGACTTTTCATGTGCTTATTAGCCATTCATAGTCTTCTTTGGTGAAATGTTTATTCAACTCTCTTGCCCATTTTCCAATTAAGTAGTTTGTTCTGTTATTGAGTTGTCAGAGTTGTTTATATGTTCTGGATACAAGTCCTTTATCAAATATATGACTTGCAAATATTTTCTCCCATTCTGTGGCTGTCTTTTCATTTTCTTAATCATGTCTTTCAAAACACAAAAGTTTTAGATTTCAATGAAGTCCAATTTATCTTTTCTTGTATGGCTCGTGCTTTTGATGTTGTATCTAAGACCTCTTTGCCTACTCCAAGGTCGCGAACACTTTCTTCTAGAAGTTTTATACATTTCAGTCTTACATTTAACTCTATGGTTTATTTTGAGTTCGTCTTGGGGTGTGGTGTGAGGTAAAGTCCAACTTAAGTTTTGTTTGGTTTTGGTTTTGCTTATGGATATCCAGTTGCCTCGGCACCATTTGTTGAAAAGACTATTTTTTCCCCCCATTGAATTGTCATGGTACCTTTGTCAAAAATCAGTTGAGCATAAATAAATGGGTTTGTTTCTGGTTTCTCAATGCTGTTCTATTGGTCTTGAAGTCTATCCTTAAACCCACATTACACTGTCTTGATTATTGTACCCTGATATTAAGTTTTGAAATCAGGTAGCGTGAATCTTCCAATTTTGTTTTTCTTTTTCAAGTTGTTTTGCCCTTTCTAAGTTCCGTGAATTTTTGTATGAATTTTAGAATCAGCTTGTCAATTTCTACCCAAAGGAAAAAAAAAGTTTGCTTAGATTTTGATAGGGATTTTGTCAAATCTATACATCCTCTTGGGACAAATGGACGTCTTAACAATGTCGAGTCTTCTAATTCATGAACATGGTATATCCTTTCATTTATTTGGTCTATTTTAATTTCTTCAAGTAATCTTTTGTAGTTTTCAGTACACAAATCTTTTGCTACATTTACTCCTAAATATCTTCTTATTTTTGATGTCAATGGAATTGTTTCCTTAATTTCATTTTTGAGTTGTTTGTTACTAGTATATAGAAATACAATTAGTTTTTTATATCAAGCTTGTAAACGGGGACTACACTGTTATTAATTTTAGTAAAGTTTGTTATTGTTGTTGATTCCTTAGGATTTTCTACATATAGGATCATGACATGTGTGAATAAAGACAGTTTAACTTCTTCCTTCCAATCTGGATGCCTTTAATTTCTTTTTTTTTTTTTCTTTTTGCCTAATTATACTGGCTTGAACTTCCAGTAAAATGTTGACTAGAAGTGGCTAGGAAAAAATCACTCAGTCATTCACTATTAAGGGTGATATTAGCTGTAAGTCTTCTGTGGATGCTCCTTATCAGGTTAAGGACATTTCTTTCTATTCCTAGTCTGTTCAGAGCTCTTAGCATGAATGGATATTGGATTTTGTCAAATGCCCATTCTGCATCTTTCAAGATGGTTACATAGTTTTTATGCCTTATTCTATTAATATAGAGTAATGCATTAACTGATTTTGAGGTGTTAAACCAACTTTGCAATTCCCACTTAGTGGTGGTGTATAATCTCTTTTATATATTGCTGGATTTGGTTTGCTCATATTTTGTCCAGAATATTTGCATCTATATTCATAAAGGATATTGATCTGTAGTTTTCTTGTGATTTATTTTTCTGATTTTGGTGTTAAGTTTTTAAATTCTTTTTAACCCCATGTACTCATTTTAGATGTCTTTTGTAAACACTATATGGCTGTGTTTTTAAAAATTGTTTAATACATTTACACTAAATGTAATTTCTAATATATTTGGATTGATTCCTAGCAATGAATTTTGTGCTTTCCATTTGTACTAAATTTTTAATGTTTATTTCGCTCCTCTTTTTGGCCTCCTGTTGGATGGATGATTATTTCTCATTCCGTTTTTCCTTCTACTGGTTTTGAAGTTATGTATTCTATTGCCATTCTTGTGGCGGTTAACCCAGAATATTTTAAATGGATATAAAGCAGAGCTAATGGCTGTCTTTACTCACATTTGTAAATAAGGACCTTAGGACACTTCAGTTTCAGTCACTCTCCTGCTGACTTATATGCTTTGTTGTATATTTCGGTTCAATTGTGTTTATTTTTTAACCTAAAAATTCATAATTAGTAGTGTTTTATACAATTAATATGTGTTTAAACTTACCCGCCTATTTGCCTCTTTTGTCACTCACTTATTTTTATCATTTATTTTTCATCTCAGATCTTACATCTAGGTTCACTTTTTTTCTGGCTAAAATATTCATTAGAATTCCCTTCAGTGAAAATCAAAATCTCTCAGGTTTTGTTTTAAAATGACTGTTTTGCTGTTGTTTTAAAAAATATTTCCACTGGGTATAAAATGCTGGGCCCTAGGTTGCCAAATGATTTTCTCTTAGACGTCAGAAATATCGTCCAACTCTTCTTTGGCTTCTACTGTTTCTATTAAGAACAAAGATGAAGATGAATTGTGGCTCCTTGGATGGCAGTGTATCTCATCTCGCAGGCTGCTTTTAAGATCTTTCCTTTGACTCCAGTGTTCTGCATCTTCACTATGATGTGTCAATACAAAGTTTCTTTTGTTGGTTCTGCTTGCAATTCAGCAAGTTTCTTTAATCTGCGGCTTGGTGTCTTGTATGCATTCTGGATTACTCTCGGCCATTATCTCTTCATACTTTGCTTCAGCTTATTATCTCCTTCTGTAATTTTCATTAGACATATGGTAGACCATCTCACTCTCCCCCATGTCTCCTAATCTCTCTTTTTTTCCAATCGCCTTGTTTTTCTGTATTCTGGATAGTGTTTCCTTTCCATCTTCCAATTCACTAATTATTTCTTCAACTATATCTAATCTGCTGTTAAACCCATCCAATGAGTTTCAGATTTCAATTATTTTTCTATTTATGGAAATTCTATTTGATTTTTATTCACTCTTGACAGATCACTTGTATAGTATCTTCCTATTTACTTGTATATTTAAACTTTAAATAAATCTCTGGAAGTGGGTTGGATATGGCTATTTTATATTTAGTTTTCAATAATTCTGGCATCTAAAGTCTTTGTGAGTCTGCTTCTCTGTTTTTATTTTTCTTCTGCTGGCTCTCATTCACGATGTTTCATTCCTTTTAAGAGTTTTCTTTTTAAAAATAGTAAGTTCATATATCTTAAAATTTGTCTGTGGGAATTTTTGGGCCCAGGGCAACGTTGAGGTCCTCAGGGAGGGTGCATGTTGACCTCTTCCTTTACGATCCACGTGGGAATACCACCAGCCTGGACTTTACATTCTGGGCTCAAGGTTTTCCAGACCACCGAGGTGGTATGCATTTAGGCTTCCAAGCTAAGAGTGGATCAGCTTGTGGATGTGACTTCTCAGGGCAAATATTGTTCTACTCCCCTTGGTGGCAAGGCAGTTTTCTTTACAGTCGTTCCCGGAAGTGGGTTATTTCTCACTGTCCCTCACATAGATCGTGGAGCCTTTTGAAGGTCCCCCCTTTATGTCAGGCTCTGCTGTGAGACTTCCCAGCTGGAGCAGACCTGGGCTTGGATACGTGGCCATCCATCACCTGTGACGTTACGAAAGCCAAAGCTCAAGTTGGCTCAGTTCATCACATGCCTCCAGGGCCCCTCTTAGTTCTGTGGGTTCCATTCTCAGCACATGCTGAGCCTGTAACCTCCCTTCCTTCCTGGTTAGCGCATCAATGCTGGTGCATCTCCCTCTCCAACATGTGGTCAGACAAGCTCTGGTCCACTTACAGGGACAGAATCAGGATTTTGAAGATGGGATTTTTCTGGGCAGCCTGTGTCTCATGGCTGCTATGTCCCCAGCTCCCAGTGCTGGTTCCTGCTGTGTTCCAGCTCCCCATGACACTGGGAGCTACTGGGCAGTAGTAATGTGTCTGGTTCACGCTGGTTCCTAGGGTCTTAATCATAACTGGATCTCATGCTGGGACTCCAGGGTGTCCAGCTGGGCCATCAGCCCTCAGCAGGCTGGACTGAGGACAGCTTTCTCCAGGCCCTCCACCCCTCAGAGAGGAACCAATCCCCCACTAAGTAAGTGGTATTGTACTGAGGCCAGCTGGCCCGATTCAGCTGGGAGCCTCTGGACCAGGGGCTGCAAACTGGCCTGTAGATCAAATTGGGCCCCCAACCTTTTTATGCATTTAAAACAAAAAACAAAAAACACAGAAGAATGTGTGGCAGAGACTGTGTGTGATCTATGATGCCTACAACATTTACTGTCTGGCCCTTGATGGAAAGATTTGCAGACCCTTGACCTAGGCCAATGTTGTCCAACAGAAAGAAAATGTGAGCCACGGGTATAATTTTAAATTTTCTAGTAGTCACATTTAAAAAAATAATAAAAAGAAACAGGTTAAATTCATTTAACCCAATAGATTGAAAAAATATTATCACTTCAATATATAATCAACATAAAAAACTGTCGGGATGGCCACCATTCTTTCCTCAAAAGCCAGTGTATGTTTTACACTCAAAGCGCATCCAGTTCAGACGCGAAGTTTCCATCAGAACTACTTGGTCTGCGTTTAGATTTCATAAAATTTATATTTGAAGGAGATTCCCATACCTCAGTCGTTCCAAACGTACCTAAACATTTTCCAATCACTGAATTGAGGATCTACATTTAAATTTTAATTGTTAAAATTAAATCAAATTACATGTCAGTTCCTCAGTCTCATGAGCCAGATTTCGGGTGCTCCTCCGTAGCCTGGCGGGCCTGGTGACTCGGCGTCTGGATAGGGCAGGTGTAGACTACCATGTCCTTGTGCACGGGGGCGAGTGTGGTCCCCGGCTGGCATCTGAGGCAGGCCAGGGCCAGGGAGGTGCTCAGTGAACACCGGTAGGTGAGTGGGGGCCTGACGCAGGGCAGACACGAGGCAGCTGGGCGGGAGGGCAGCAGCTTATAGCTCTGGCATCCTCTCCTTACCACCCCTTTCTCCAGTGGGGGCGCGTCCTTGCAGACCCCTCTGAGGCCCCATTCCACAGAATCTCCCTGGAATCCCCTCCCTTGAACCCCCAGGGCCCATGACCCACGCCTCCCCGCGGTCCCTGAGGACAGCCCGCCTGGGATTCAGGTTCTTATAATCGCATCCGCCTCCCACAGGCCTTGGCTGCCCCCCACTCGGGCTCTCAGGAGGCCATTGGGAGCAGTGTTCGCTGCCCGAGGCTGCCTTTCCAGGCCGCCCCTGGAGCACCAAGCTGCCTTGGCCTCCACGGAGCACCTCACCACCAGCTAGGGCTGGCTGCATCAGAAAGTCGGGCAGCCTCGAACGGGTACGCACAGCCCTGGCCCGCCTCCCCTCTGCCCAGCCCCCACTTTCCTCTGCCTCCCCCCAACCCTTCTCCCTTTGCTGGTGAGCTGTTCTTGAATGACACAGCCGTAAATAGGCGAAGGCGTGGGGCTCTGGCTGATCAAAGGGCTCCCTTCAGAAGCCGTCATTAGTTGCTATTCTGGGAACTGGTTATTTTAAGGTTAGTGTATTTTTTCTTTCCTGAGGAGCCGTCTTAGTGGATGGCGAGGTCCTGAGGTGCTGGCTCTTCAGTCAAACCACACAAGCCCTGTTTTGTCTAGGGTTTCAAAGATAAACCTATAATGAAAGCGTCAGTTGACGCTGAGCGCCACCACTTCGATTCCTGGGCGGAGGTGGGCGGGCCTGCCGGGGAGTCCCCGCACCCCGCAAGTACCAGGGAGATTTGACGGCCCCTGGGATGGGGCTGCTGGGCCCCTGGAGGGAGACTGAGGTCAAAGTCCTTTGGGTCTGGGCCGCTTGGGGCCTCTGGGGAGCCGCACCTGGCGTCCCGACCAGGGCAGCCCCCACAGGCCCTGCCTTAGAGCCTGGCTCAGGAGGCGTCTTCCTACAGACGGCCCGGCTTGGGCCGCCAGTCCTCTGTGGGAGGATGCCCACCTCACCAGCAGCCAGGGGAATGCCCACTGACGTCAAAATTTAAAAAAATGATAATAGCCCATGCTGGCACCCATGTGGGGAAACCGGCACACTCACATTCTCACATTGCTGGCAGGGACATGAATGACCACAGGAACAGGGCTTCTGGACAGGATTCTAGCAGCCTCTGTTAACGTTACAAATGCACGTTCCCTTTGAGCTAACCTCTCCACTCCCAGTATGGGGAGCACCAGGGCTGGGGACACTGATTTGTGACAACGAGACACCAGGAGCCACTTGATTGTAGAGAGGGCAGACTCGGATAAACCGAGGTGCCTCCAGCTGTGGAAGGTTGTGTAGCCTTAATCCACTGCGCCTGTGAGCCTGTGCCCATCAGTCACCCCAGAGGGACACCCCAGTGAGTGGCCAAGCAAGTGAGACACCAAGAACGGGGATGCCAGTTCATGAAACCATGCTGCCCAAGACAGAGTCGGGGAGAGCAGTGGGCTCAGCCCAGCCCCAGGACACTGGGTGGTCTGGGCCGTAGACAGCGTGTGCAATTCAGAGATGCTCAGCTCTCGTTTTGTCTGAGGTCGAGACGCTTCTCCCAGTCGGCATGCGTGTTCCGGGGTATTTCAGTGGAGGCGCGTCGGAGACGAGGTAGTCGCTGTTTCTGTCCGGCCTTCCGCTCGGGTCCTCAGTCCTCTGTCAGCCAGGCCCACTCTCCCACCACGAAGGACTGTCCCCTAGTCTCACATTCGGAGTCCTTCCCTGGAGAGTCTTCTCTGGGCCTCCGGGTACGTTCAGCACCCGTCATCCGGTCCTGGCTGTTGATCTGAGCCTCCTTTCCCGCTGGCCCTCTCCATGCCAAGATGGGCCATCCATCAGGGCCAGGCCCCTGCCAGCTCTTAACTGCCCCAGCCAGGAAGTGACAGACACATCATGTCTGCTTGATCCCATTGGCGAGAATGAGTTGTGCGGCCCCGCCCAGAGGATTTGGGGAATGTGGTCCCAGCAGGACAACACGATGGGGGGAGCAGGAACCTTTGGAGTCATCCATTGATAGGGACATTCGTCTGTCCACCTACGTGCGTCCAGAGGCAGCAGACACACTCTGTGACTTGGGCCTGCCCACCTGAGTGTAAGGTGGCCTCCACGGCCGACCTGTTCTTGTCCACATAGGGCTCACCTCAGCAGCCCTATCTGGGGCCCCGCGTCAGTGGCTGGCCACTCAGGGGGATGACAGCATGGCCAGCAGCTCAGCCCTCCCCCTGCATCAGGACCCCTAGAACAGCCTGGCACCCAAGGGGCCCACATACTGGGCTTGGTTTCGTGAGTCAAGCCCCCAGTAGGGTTGGGGGCACCCATGTCTAGCCGTCTGTCCCCAGTGTGGACTGGCACCTGATGGTTAGCAGCAGCCGTGCTTTCCCAAAAGGGACAAACAGGGACGATGGGAGGGGGCCATGGTCAGCCACAGGGTACCTGTTGCCGTCAGCCCTTCTCTCTCCACCCTCGTCCCCATGATCCAGGTGACGGGCCAGAGCAGGAGTCCCCGTCCAAGGGGCTGAGCCTCATTTGCAGGGAGCCCCTCACTGGGGTCAGAGAAGTGGGTGACCTAGCCCCACTGGGGGCATCAGGGGCATCAGGGGCCCCAGTCACATCTGCGGGTCTGGAAAATCACATGCAGGGCCTCAATTCCCTGTCTTTGAAATGAGGGCATTGGTCAGGGGGGCCTTGAGGGAACTGCAGGCATTCCAGACCTTTCCATCCCATCAAGGGTGAGACTCACAGGCCCCCGTGGTGTCTGAGGGGTTTGCCACCAAGAGGCCATGGCTGTGGGAGGGAGGTCAGCGCTCAGGCTGGCCCAGAGCTGGAACCTGGAGCTGGCGTCAGGACAAGGCGCTCTGGGCAGGGTGTCCGTGGGCTGTTATCCTGGCCTCCCGCCATGGAGGCTGGAGGCAGGAAGGCTGGCCTCGTGGCTCGCCCCTCACTGCCCCCTAGTCCACTCCTTCCTGGCCAGCAGGAGCAGAGCCCCCCAGGGTGGATGGCCTCGCCTGTTAGTGGCATCAAATGCTTGGCTTCCCAGACAGGAATGTGGCTTTTGAAGCCTGTCTCTGGCCTGCTCGAATACTGGGTGGGGTCGGGGTGGGGAGGTGTTCAGTGAAAAGCAGGGACCCTGATGAGTGCCCCCAGCAGGGGGTCCGTATCTCCAGGAAAGTTGAGCCATTGTGACTGGGCAGGACCCCAAGGAGGAGGCCCATGAGGAGGTACCCTGTGCCTCCCAGGGAAACCCACCCCAGGGGACTCAGGCAGTGCCCACCAGCTTCCCTGAGCCTCAGTTTCCCCCCTGTCCTGGTCTGGGAGGACAAGTCTGGTTTGGTCAATGTAGTTTGGAGGAAAGAGGAGAGAAGTACACGTGCTTAGAGCCACTTAATGTGGCCTGGTCCCCTACTGCCGCTGCCCACACACCCGATGACCCAGAGGCCCAGAGCCTTCTGTGGGAGGAGCCAGGAGCACTGGGTGCCAGATCTTCTCACCTACCCCTTGAAGTCGGGTGGGCACCCTAATTACCTCCAGCTGAAGGGACAAGGCTGTCTGCCCGCACGTGGTCCCCAAGGGGTCTCCCAATCCCCCTTCCCCTTTCTCAGAGGGGGAAACTCGGGCCCTCCCTTTGTACTTCTGCAGCCAGAGGTTCAAGACCTGCCCCTTTGGCTCACTGGCCATGAGACCCAGGCAAGCGACAGCAGCTCTCAGTGCCTCAGTCTCCTTACCATCCATGAGGGGATGATATTAATGCTCTATGCCAAGCATGGTGGGGAGGATTCGGGAGCTGATCCATATCCAGGCCAGGGAACCTCGTGTGCAAAGGCCCTGTGGCAAGTTCGGAGCTGAGAGACCCGGGTGTCTGAGAGCAGAGTTCAGAGAGATTGGGCACGCAGGTGGGCTGGCCACTGGGCAGGAGGTGGGGTCAGAGGCCAACCTGAGAGCTCCAGCTCCGCCCTGAGCCCACTGGCTGGCCTTGGACAAGCCTCCTGAGTCTGAGCCTTAATTTCCCCTGCAGCCTGAGGCCTCCTGCTTCTCACATCCTCAGCAGCGCCCCCAAGAATCTTGCTTTCCCTCTGCCCACCCCTCTTCCTGGGTGTCTCTCTCCCAGGCTGCCCGGGAAACATACCCCTCCAGCCTGGCCTCTCCTGAACGACTCTATTTATAGGCTCAAATATTGGCCAGAAAGGAAATTTACATTTTTTAAGAATTTAACTCAAGCCGGTGTCAGCTTCTGTGGGCTGACTGCTTCTGAGACAGGCAGGGGACAGGGGTCGGTGACAGAGGAGACGTGCGTATCTGGCCTTGGTGTGCAGCCTGGAAGTGGACAGCCCCTCGCAGGCTCTCTTTGGTGACATATAATGAACGGCATCACTGGGGGCATCGAGCCGGGCAGCCGTCTTCGGGGACCCGCGTGAGGGCGGCCCGAGCCTTGTCTTTGTGGCAAACCCTGCCCGGCCGCCTTGGCTGACCTCAGAAAAACATGTATTTTGATCAAAATGGGCCCTTTTTTAAACTTGTCACCCTGCGGGTCAGGGCACAGCCTGCCCCCAGCCCATCCTGCATATTAAGCAGTGGCTTGGTCACTACTAAAAATAGACATCCCAGCCCAGACACAGGGCTGTCCTGCCTGCCCCCCCGGGAGGGGACCAGCCCGGACAGGGGCAGTGGCCCGGGCCCTGAAATCTGGCAGCAGGGCACCCAGGCAGCATGTTGGGCCATGTCCCCGTCAGGGTCCACACTGCCAGTGCCAGGGACAGGGTGCCAGCGTCCGGGGACATGCAAGGGTGGGAACCGGGTGGCACCACGGTGGGCTCCGGGCCTGATGGGGTGGGAGCGCGGCCTCGCCGGCCCGGGGCAGGGTGGCAGGTGGATGCCAGCAGGTCCCCAGCCGCAAAGCCACATGCAGCAAGTGGCGGCGGCCTCCTCCCCGGCCGGGCCTCCGGAATCCGCAGGCGTGGGCTCCACTGCACCGTGGACGCCGCTGCACAAAATGGCTGACGCTGCGCCGGGCCCGGGACGCGGGCGCACGGGCGTCGCCGCAGCCGTGTTTACTTTGCAGCGCGCGCGCCTCTCGTTGCCCGGGTTCCAGGGCTCCAGAGGCAGATGGAAATTTTTGTGGATTAAACACGGGGCTGAGGCGCGCTGGGGCTGTTTGGGTTGGCAGCGCGCTCCCTCCCCACCCCGTTCCCCATCCGCTGCTCCAGCCCTCGTCACCGGAGCATCCATTCATGCCTGCGTTCGGCCCCCTCCCCCACGGCCAGCCCCTCCCTCACTCCCCTGGCCTCCGGGGGGTGGCCGTGCGGGCCCAGAGCAGGGCAGCCTCGGACCTCTCCCCAAGTTTGGAAGAGGCTGCAGGGTGAGGGAGGGCTGACCAGAAAGGCCCGCTCCTCCGGGGCCCCTCTGACCTCCAGATCCTTGTCTGTGAAGTGGGAACCAGTGTGTGGACCAAGCAAGCAGTGTATGGGGTGTGCCTGTGGGTCCAGCATCCAGAAAATGTCCAGTACACAGGCCCTGTCACGGGTCCTGCTCTCAGAAAGGCAACAAGGCAAAGGGCAGCCTGAGGGGCGAAGTCTTACACCCTGCTCTGGCTCAGAAGAAACCCCTATGTCCAGGCAGGGCCTGGGCCTTTCAAAAGGAGACTGGAAGGTGTGCTCATCTGCAGGAAAGATCTCAGGGGGGCAGGGGGCCAAGGCTGTCTCGGGGAACAGTGTTCCAGGCAGAGGGCACAGCAAGTGCAAAGGCCCTGAGGTGGGCCCATACGTGGCTTGTTTTGAGCAAGAGCAGGGCAGCAGTGTGGCTAGAGCAGAGGGGTGAGGAAGAGCCTAGGGGTGGAGCAGACAGCAAAAGGGTGGGCAGGCATTGAGCCCTGGGAGCCTCTGGAAGGACTCCAGGCTTCACCCGGAGGGAGATGGGGGCTCTGGGCCCGGGGAGAGCCACCACACAAATCCCATTTTTAGCTACATTACTCTGGTCCATTGAGAACAGACTGAAGAGAGGCAAGTGTGGCTAGAGGGGGCCCTGTGGGGCCGTGCACGCCCCTCCCATCCTCCCGCTCCCTGCCCACCCCCACCACCGCCGCCCTGGGGTGCAGGTTGGTCGGTGTGCACAGCCCCCTCTATTCCCCGCCGGCTGGGAGCCACAGGTCGGTCTCACACATAAAGAGCCATCTGTGTGGGCAGGGAGGTGGCCGGCCGGCCTGCCGCCCGCACCAGCACACTCTATCCAGCAGAGCCCACCCCGCTGCTCCCCGGCGGGGCCTGTGGACACCCCTATGGACCACCAGCACCCACCCCTGGGTGGGGACTCCGAGGTGCCTGCACCCAGGCGACCCGTGTCACCTGGGCACTCTCGGTCCCAAGAACCAGAGCAACACTACAGACGGGATCCCACGCGGCCTGGGCCGAGCGCATCTGGTGGGGGGAGCCCCACAGCCACAGTGGATCCAGTCTTCCTGGCGCCGTGCGGGGCCACCCGGGTGTGCCTGCCAGACGCACGGGATCTTGGTGTTAAGGCTTTATGACGTCACCTTTCGATAAGAGGGGCCA
This sequence comes from Equus caballus, assembly GCF_041296265.1. NCBI lineage: Eukaryota > Metazoa > Chordata > Mammalia > Perissodactyla > Equidae > Equus > Equus caballus. Next base: position 48,270,973 of record NC_091695.1, read on the forward strand.
CATCCACCAGCCACGGTGGAAGCTGCTCTAGTGGGGTCCCGTGACAGTATCTTCTCAACCCTGCCAGACCCCACGGGTATCCTAAAATTAAGCCCCTTCTGGTCTGGGCAGAGGGACCAGCAGTCACAGGACCAGAAAGTAAAGAAGCCAGGAAGGGACTGCTGAAGCCCCGCGTACGTGTGTGCATTCATCTTCTCTCCACTGGACACCAGCTACCTGCAGGGGCTGCCACTGCGAATGGGGCAGGCTGGTCCCTGCCCCTTGGAACACACAGTCCAGCAGCCAGAGGAGGGGATGCACAGAGTGACCCGTAATTATGTATTTCCCACCGTGAAAAGGGGGATGTACCCAGCAGGCAGGGGCTCCCCTGGTCAGGGGGCCAGGGGCCTGGTACCAACCAGGAGTGAATGAGGCAGAGGGTGACATAGGGTGGAAGAGTCCACAGCATGCATGGCTCGTGCAAAGGCCCTGGGGTCCGTGGGACACAGCCATTTTGAGGCTGAGGAGCAGATGAGGCAGAGGTGGTTAGTGAGACGTGGGCCTGGCCTTGCCAGCCAAGTTAGGGACTTTAGAAATCTCCCTAAGAGCTTGGGGTAGGCGGGCAGGGGCTGGTTCTTGGGAAGAGGCCTAGAGGTAGGTGACGGTGGGAGCCCCAAGAGTAGAGAGGGGTTGCAGTGGGGTTAGGACCCGATGTCGGTGCCTTGCACGAGGGTGGACGCCTGTGGGGCTGCGGCCTGCGGTCCACTGGACTGGATGGGCAGACTGAGGGCCTGGGGTGTCCAGAAGGGCGCCTGGTTTCTGAGGGGAGCGCCTGGCTGGGGTCTTACCTTGGAGGGGGACAAGGTTGGGGCGGGTCAGGGGCAGGCAAGAGTTCTGTTTTGGACGTCTTCAGGGGGCAGTTGGAACCCCAGTGCTTGGAAACCGGGTGGAAAAGAGTGAAGGAAGGAGGTAGAGAGGGAGGAGCCACAGAGACAGGAGGCAAGACGTCGAGACTGGGCCTCAGCAGAGCCAGAGTAGGGAGGCTGTGGGCTGGGCCTGGCAGGGGAGGGGCTGGGGCTCACGCTGGGGGGCCAGCACCCCTCCAGCCCTGAGCTCGGCTGGGCGCTCTGAGGTCAGGGGGGAACCAGTGTGTTTGCGGAGGGAGCGCACGGCCCCGCTGACGTCCAGGGAGGGCTTCCTGGGTGAGGAGGCCGGGGACCGGCCATTCCCTGGGAAGGGGAGAAGGAGGAGTGGACAAGGCAGCTGCTGTATCTGCTGGATGAGGGAGGAGCCCAAGACTGGAGGCCCCCACGGCGCCCCCGCCCCGTCCGTCCCGAGTTCGCTCTCCGGGTGGGTGGGAAGCTGTGAAGCCCACGAATCCCTGTCCTTTGAGGGCAAGAAGGTGCCTGGGGGGTGTGGGTCATCACAGAGGGAGGGAGGGCAGGCGCCGTGTCCAGACCCGCCCCCCCCCCGCCGAGCCCATGGTGGTCAGTGCCCAAGGGTTCGCGTCCTCTCTCGGTTCCTGCTCCCACATCCACTCAGCTCCATCAGTGCGCCAGCTGAAGGAGCGGTCACCTTGCTGCTCTCTGCCTCAGTTTCCCGTGTCTTCTCCCTGCCTCGTGGGTGCTGCGTGGATTGAGTAGAAGCACCTTGAACAGAGGGGGACGCTCAGCCTCCTTCCTGGGGGCCTCTCTGCCGAGGGCAGAGGAGAAACGGGGCCCACAGAGCTGCTGCGCCTGGGCCTGTGGTTAGGGGCTGCGCCACTTTCTGGGGATGCCACCGACATGGCCTCAGGGGTTCAGGTGGACTGTCCCACTCCGTCGTCGTCCCCCTATTCCTGAAGTCGGAGCTGTGCGGCAAAACTCGCCTGGGCACCTTCAGATCCGACCCCCGGTGACGCTCGGGCACAGGTGGGCACTGCTCCCGGGCCCAGCCCCAGCCCCTCCCAGCCCAGCAGAGCTCTGGTCCCACCTGCCCACTCTGCACCCCCCCGGGCTTTCAGTTGCACCAAGTCCCCCAGGCACGGAGCCTTCTGAACCCTCCCCACCCTTTTATAAGGAAAACCAACTTCTTTTCCATAAACCTGGCCGGAGCCTGTCTCTTCTTGGCCCGTGAGGAGCCTCTGTGGGCAGGTGCCTCCGGGCGGGTCAGGTGTGGCCGCCACCCCCACCTCACAGGGTCATTGCCTGGTGAGGCCCCCAGTGAAGGGAGAGCGGCCCCCCTCTCCCGCCCAGGGTCCTGCATGGGGTCCCTTCACGTCGGTGGGGCTCCCCATGCTCCGTTTTACATAACGTCCCCTGGGTCCCCACCCACTTCTGTAAACCTAAGTGCTTTCCGTGTGGCAGCCTCGCCGTAAGAGATGCCCCTGCAGAGCCGCGGGGTCGTGGCTCGTGCGCGCTGTTCTATGCACGTTAACGCCGGTGAAAGCAGGCGCTTGAATGTTAAAGTCAAAGTGACCGTTTAAACACCACCTGAAATTGTCTGTCTCCTGCCAGAAGCCGGCACAGCCCCTGTCCCCGCCCACTGGTGACGCTGCCCGTGGTGGCCACAGTCCTGAGAGGGCTCCATTTGAGATGCGCTGGCGGCGGGGGCAGCCAATCATCCCGGCCCCCAGGCGGGAGGACCAGGCTAAGCAGAGGCCGGCGGGCACTCTGAGCTTGGGTGACAAGGTGGCGGAAAGGCCTCTGCTCTCCTCCCACGTCCTCCCTGCTGCTCCCCATCTTCCCAGCCTTCCCGCCTCTTCCCAAGGGGGCGAGGCCTCCGACCCCAGGGGCCAGGCGCCAAGCCTGAGGGCCCTTCCTTGGTGCCGGCCTATTTCCTATCATACACCCTCCGTGTCGTGTAGGAAACGTCCCTGAATGGGCCTGTGTCCGGGTCGTGGGCCTCCCCGTGCCTGCTCCCCCTCTGGCCCCTCAGGGCCATGAGTCTCTCTGCCTCGGAGCTGCCCTCCTCCCCCAGATAATGGGCCCACTGAGGCCGGGGGCAGAGGGACATCCTCGCGGATTTCCCAGGAAGCCAGAGACTGTGGGCTGTTCTTCCTTATGACGGGCCTGTCCTTGTCCCCACACAAGCCCCATTGCTGCGCTGCCCCCGCGCACACCACCTGACAGATGTGATGGTGACAAGACGATGGGGCAGGGAAATACTCGCCTTTCGGTGCCAACACAAGCGGCCTTTATCCCGGCCGTAAATGGTTTCTGTGTCAAGTGAGCCGGTGCCTGTCCCAGGCCTAACCCCCCAGGGGCCAGCGGGGTGAAACTGGATCCATGGGGAGAGACTTTACTACGTAGGGCTGGTGGCAAGTGGTGGTACACCATCCCCACGGGGCCACAACGGGACATTGTTTCGGCCTCACCTGGGCTGCTCCAGCATCCCTGGATTTACAGGGACTCTGCCCACAGCCTCGAGGCCGCCCACTCCAGGCAGGCTCGGGGGAGGCCTTGTGAGGATGAGGACAGTGCCGCAGGCCGGGTGCCGGGAGAGGGCCGGGCATCGTGCTGGCCCCACCTCCCCAGCCACAGCCGGCCTAGGGCAGAGGGTCCAGCCTCCGTGCACATCTGACTACCCCCTCGTGTGTCTTGAAGGCTCCTTCCTCCTCTGCGTGGCGGGGCCTATGTGGCCATCACAGCACAACCCAGATCCCTTTCCTCTGCCGCCCACCTCCACGCTTCCTCTGCTCTGGCCCCGTTCTCGGGCACACGGGACCTCTCACGCCCCCGAGCCTTTGCCCGCGCTGAGCCCCTCTCCTGGGCTGCCTCTGTGATCATGCAGTGGGAACACCAGGCCAAAGGGGATGCCCTGACCATCCTCCGCTTTCCTCTCCCCGTCAGAAGTTTCCTTGGTCCTCAGTCCTACCTGCAGCCCGGCTCACTGCCAACAATCTGGGGACAGGCCAGTCCCCAGAGCTGACCCAGCCCTGATCATCCGAGCTGTTCCCACACAAAAACTTTCCTCAGGATACGGGCTGGACCACGGGGCCCCCTCACCAGCCAGGGTCACCTTAAAAATAGCCATGGAGGGTTTGCAGCAGCAGCGGGCCCTTTTAGACTAATTCATTGGTAACGGCAAAATGATGCCGAGTTCCCTAAAAAAAAAAAAATACCTACTCTATTTCCTCATTAACATAATTGCAAACAGAACGAATCTTTCTTGATTTCATGTAAACAACAGCTTGAAATAGTTTATAATCCTTGCAGGTATCAAATTAAGTTCTTACTTATGGTCTGGAAATTAATTACCCTTACAGCGAGACAAATGTGAAAACTGTGTATTTTTGACAAGAAAATTAAGCAGCTATTGGGGAAAATGTAACTTAATCGTCACAGGGAAAATTGTTTATAAATTGGTGGCGTTGTTTGAACCCTTGCCTCCACGGCCGGGGGCGGGCTGGTTTGTGTGTGAGCGTTTGCCCAATTTGGGGCCGGTTTGGGTTGCAGCGGGGGGAAGGGGCCAGAGGAGCCGAGCACAGTGCAGGGAGGAGGGGAGGAGGAAGAGGGGAGGGAATCCACGTGAAGGAACAGATGATGGAGATACAACGGCAGCTTCTCTGACAGATGAGCAAGCCTTCCTGGGAGGACGGCTCCAGGCAGAGGGAACAGCAAGAGCAAAGGCCCTGGGGCAGGAGTGAGACTGGAACAGAAAGGAGGCAGTGTGTCTGGAGCGGAGTGAGCAAGGGGCAGTGCAGGAGAGGAACCCTCAGAGGCGGGAGGGGACCACACTACCAGGGCGCTCGTTCTGGGATTCTGGGGTTGGTCCACGGTGGGCCCGGAAGTCACTCCCAGTTTGCGTGCGTGTGAGCATTGTGTGTGAATGTGGCATGAGTGTGGTGTGTGTGTGTTGTGCCCAAGACAACTGAAGGGCAAGTTCAGAGGGACTAGCGCCCCCAGTATTTAGGGCACTGAATTTGAGCTGTCTGAAGTTTGTCACCATTGTCTATCCTGTTATGGCAAACCTCCTCCTATACATTTTCCTCTCATATAGTTTTATTTCCCAGGAGTTGAATCTATGGGTCAATGTCAGGAACATTTACAAGAAATTTTCAGTAGTCAGAGTTGTACAGAGTAGGGGTTCCCTGTCACAAGAAGGGGCCAGGCAGAGGCCAGCCTGTGCAGAGGGTTCCAGCGGCTGCGTGGAGGGTGTGGCTATTGAGGGAGGTTTTCCACACCTGCCATTCTGAGCTCCAGGGGTCCCACCCCCCCACACACACACACCCCCACACTCCCCCTCGTGCCACCCCTTTCCTCCATGCCCTCCTCAGCCTGAACCCGGGCACTCCCAGCAGCGGCCCCTCTCTGCTTTGTCCCTTCTGACGTCACATGTGGCCCAGGGAGTGGTGTGAAGTGACTGGAGTCAGGCACACAGTAGGACCCCCAGCCAGAGTGGACCTGCCCACCGGGCCCTGGCCTTCGGTGACAGGTTGGTGGGGTAGGTGGGGGCAGGGCGAGAACTTCTGGAGCCGACGCCCTGTATGCATCCATGCAACTTTGGGAGCATCACAGGGCCTCTCTGTGCCTCAGTTTCCTCAGCCCTGAAAAGAGAGAGGGAGAGCATCCGCAGGGCTGTGGAGGGTTGGGGACACCCCATGTTGCACGCCTAGAGCTGGCACATAGCATCCAACAGGAATATTTGGCTGCCATGATTTTCCAAGTTATGGGATAATTCAGCCATGGTGGGCAGGAGAGAACAGACTGGAGCCGAACGGAGCGGGAGGGGAAGGTTTGACTTAGCGGGTGCTCACAAGGCTCTGGCCATGGGACCAGGCCCAACAGGTGGAGGACAGAATTGCAGAGCCCCCACTGGAGAATGTTCTGGAAGGGACGGGGAGGCAGGGGGTCAGCGAGCTGCCCAGGGTGAGCACTGGCGATGGGAAGGCCTGGGTGGTGCCCGAGCTGGTAAGAGATAGAAGCAGTGGCGTTTGGGGAAGGGCAGGGACAGGTGGCAGCTCGATGGCCACACCGGTGGCAGAGATGGGACAAAGTGAGTCTGGGGTCAGGAGGCAGGTGTAGACCAGCTCAGGGCTTTGCAGCATCCAGCGCTCTGGAGGCAGGAGCTCCTTCACTCCAACAGGACACCCCCAGAGTCTCACAGTGGAGACGGCACGGGCGGCCGGTTCAGCTTCTCCACCTGGGGCCCCACCCCCACCTCCCTCACTCCGCCGTGCGTGCAGCTCCCCGCCTTCTTGCTGCCCGGCCCATCGTGTTAGCCAGCTCGGGCTGCTGGGACAGAACATCGCAGATGGGGCGGCTTCAACGGCAGACGTTCATTTCTCACGGTTCTGGAGGCTGGGCGTCTGGGACCTCGGCCCCCGCAGTGTTGGTTTCCGGACAGGGGTCTCAGCAGATGGCCGCCTCCTCACTCGTCTCCTCTCGTGGGCTCTTCTCTCTGCAGAGGAGAGAGCGAGCTCGATGACTTCTCTCTTCTTAGAAGGGCACTAATCCTGTGGGACCAGGGCCCCACCCTTATGACCTCATTTAGCCTCGGTCACCTCCCTAAAGGCTCCATTGCCTAAAACAATCACATGGAGAGTTAGGGTTTCAACATATGAATTTGGGGGACATGGTTCAGTCCCTAACACCTGTCCTCTGCCAGGGCACCTGAGCATGGAACCCACTGTCACCCCAGGCGCCCCCCACCAAGTGAGGCGCCAGAAGCAGGAGGTTGGGGCCATGGAGCATCCTTGTCCCTTAGGGCACACTAGCTGGCCAAGTCGGTGAAGCCCAGCTGCTCGGCACAGGACAGGACCCGGGGCCACGCGGCTCCTGGGCGCCTCCCCCTCCCCAGGCAGCACACTGACCTCAGGCGGCCTGAGGCCCCGGGCAAGTCTGGGGCAGGGCGGGAGCTGGCACAGCGTCTAGGCCTTTGTTCTGCATCAGTGGGGGGAATGGGGTGGTCTTTGCCTTCTCTGGGCTTGTTGGTGTGGCACTGTCTCAGAGCAGGGCATGGTGTGCTGTCATCTTGGTCTCATCCTCCTGCCACCTGGAGATCTTGTGGCCCTGTCCCACCGAGCCCAAGCTCCACCCGTCTTCCACCTGTAGCCGAGCCCCACTTGGATGGCTGTGCCCCACAGAGCAGAGCTGGCTTTGGGGTCAGGCGTCAGACCCAGGCCTGCCATTCACCAGCTACAGGCCCTCAGACCCAGCCGGCCCTCCCTGAGCCTGTCTGTCTTCACTGGAAATCTAGACGGTCTCCCAACCCCACTGCTCTGAGGTGGACAGAGAGGGCCTGTGTTCAGCCTGGCACCTTATAGGTACCCGGGAACAGGGCTGCTGACCCCGGGCAAGCTAACCCCCGTGCCGGAGCCTGCAGGTCTGAGTGCTGACCATCCTTTGACCGGGATGTCCGCTGGGGATGTGCTGGATGCACAAAGCTTGTCTCAGAGCCTGGACGCTTCAGCCCCTGAAGTACTGTGTAAACTCGACCGTGAAGGTGAGCGTGGCACTGCCGCCCACTCCAGGCTGTCAGCCAGGCGGAGCCACCTCCCCTCCTGGAACCCGCTGTATCAAGAACCTGGGTGCTCTGACCCTACCCGCTGCCCTCCTGCACCAGAGCAGCCTGTCATCCCCGCATCCCTGCAGGGTCCTTCCGAGAAAGAGGAAGCTCCGGCTTTGCTGGCAAAGACAGAATGCGGGCGATTCTCCCACACGGCCCAGATGCCCAAGGGCCTACTTTTGACTCCACTGTGGGCCTGACCGCCACCCCTCTCAGTGGGGAGCTGGGTCTGGTGGGGGGCCCTGCCCCGCCCTGGGAACCTGGGGATTGGGGAGTGGGGATGTGTCACAGCACTCAGCTCTTCCTTCCCGTGGCCTCCTGACCCCCTAAACAGCTCCAGGAGCAGCTTGGCCCCTTTATCTGCCACTCACTAGCCTTGGGACGTATCTCCCTCTGGGCCTCTGTTTGTCCATCTGTAAAGTGCAGCTGAGGAAGGACCCCCCAACTTGGAGAGAGCAGGGCTTCAGTGAGATGGTCCACGTTCAGCTGTAGGACGAGCTCACTTAGGGGAGGGGTTTCTTGCGTTATTGCTGCAAGGCGGGTTCAGCTGGGGATGGGTGGTGGCCCTATGACCAGGGATCCAAGAGGTCAGCTGAACTGTGCCCTGGCCACGAGGAGGGCTGCGTGGAACCTTCCAGACTGCCAGTCTGCTGTGGAGGAGGGCATCAAGATAGCGGACTCAGCCACTGGCCCTCTTCCTGTTCCTGACCAACAGAGCTGTCTCCATCCTCGTCCCCATCCCTGGCCAGTGCAGCCTCCCAGACCTTGGCAATATTAACTGTCATCCCGATGGGGGGCCGGCCTGGAACATGCCATCCTCAGGCACAGGCGGCCGCGTTATGGGTCAGCCGTTGGTCTGTTCAGTAAACCTACCAGAGACACTGACCGTGCCACAGCCGGTCACGTTCTACCCTTGGCCACGCCACCGGGGCTCAGGGCCTCGACCTGGCGCCCTCCTGTTAAAGTCTGCCCTTTCAGGATGGGGGCTTTGGCAGCCACCCTGCCTCTCAGGGCCAGCCCAGTGCCCCCGGGAACCCCAAGAAGTAGGGACAGACCCCAAAGCACAGATTGTGACAGGCCCAGCAGAAGCTGATTCCCCCAGCCATGCCCCAGGGTGGCACTCGCCGGGTACAGAGGGGTACCGGGTGCCTCCTCCGTGGCCATATTGGAGGCTTTAGGGCCAGAAAGTTGGGGATTGAAGGGAAGGGGAGAAGGAAGAAGGTCGTCTGCTCAGGACTATGGACTGGGAGGGGTGAAGCCACTGCTGGCTCCCCAGCCTCTGACCCTGCAGACCAGGGAGCCGCCATCCCGCCAAGCCCGCCACACCAGGCCCCCGGTAGCAGAGCCCAGGACATCCCCCGCCCTCCCTGCAGACCCTCGGCATTGCCCGTGTGGGCCAGGCTGCCCATGCACCTGGCCGGAGCGGGTGCTGGGCAGCACAGTCCCAGTGCGAGCTGGGCAGAGGGACACTTGCCAACGTGGCACCCTGGGTCTAAAGGCTGAGCAGGGACACAGCCAGCAGGGGCTCAGGCAGCTCTGGACCCCAGCGGGGGCCCCACGCCAGGCACACCTGGGGACCAGCGTTGCCTTGCAGGGCTCTGGGGTTGTCTGAGCGTGCCCCTGGGACTTACCCTGGTCAATCATGGAGGAATAAAGGGTGTCCGCCACAGCTAGGGCTTGCCTAGAGAAGGACACCCCTGGCCAAGGGTCAGGCTGAGCCAAGCCGAGGTGGGGATGGGCAGGGGTGGGGGTCTGGCCTGGGAACCCTGAGGGTGAGGCCAGGAGAGGGGAGCTCACTGCATTTGGGGGCTGTCTGCAGAGGTCTTGTGGTACGTATAAAATGATGTGCCAGATGGGTGGCAGTGTCTCCGTACCCCGCAGGATGCACCTAAGTCCCCAGGAACTCTCATGTCCCTGTGCTGAGGCTGGGAGCCAGAGCTGGTGTACCCCCCACCTCACCCCTGCAGGCAGTGCTGATCCTGGGCAGGACTGAGCAGCAGGTGGGCGTGTGGGGAAGTGTCTGTGCGCTGGGGTTGGGGAATGGGGTTCAGAGCAGCCCACCAGGACCAGGCACACAAGCCTGGGCATGAACCCTCACGGCCCTGCCACCAGCCCCTCTGCTGCCCGCCTGCCTGGGCCTGCCCGCCACACGCTCGGGGGCTGGTGCCCGCCTGCAGCCTGCCCCTCGAGTGCCCGCGTCCGCTGCCTGCCCAGACTTGCCCAGGGAGCTCCTGGAGCCCAGAGTTTCTCCTCTCCTCTCATCCACGCTCACCACCCCTCTCCCATCCTCTCTCCTACCTCTCGGCCCTGCCAGCTCCCACCCTGCTGCCCCTATAGGCTCGTGCGCATGCAGGGTTCTCTGGGTGTCCCATGCTGCCACTGGCTTGGGTCACTGATTCCACAGCTCCAAGGTCAGTGGACTTTAGCCCAGCCTGGGGGTCAGGGACACCTCAGGTCTCCTGCTCCAGCCCCCTGGCAGCTCCCAGTCCCACTGAGCCCTGGGCCAGTGCATGGCAGTAGCCCCTAGTGCAGAGGGAGGGTGAAGGGAGTGACATCCTGCCCACCCAGGGAGCGTGTGTCCCATTGTGTGTGGAAGAAACAGGAACTGCTTCTGGAACTAAAGGTGACGCGTTATAGGGTCACTCAGTTCTCCACGATACCCAGTTGCCAGTTAGAAGATATGAGGGGGTGACATACCCCGTTCCCTTCATCTCAGCACATAGGCCTCCCGTGATGTCACTTATGGGAAGGAAACTGAGGCACGGAGCGCTCCCGTGCCGCCGGGTCGTACAGCTCGTTAGCGGTAGAGCTGTGGTTTGGACCCAGGCTCTCTGTCTGGTCAGGCCCATCTTTGACCAGTACACTGACTGCCCAGAGCAAAGGGACAGTTGCACAAATGGCACCAGGTGACAAGAACTGAGTGATGGAGGCCGGAGCAGAGTGGGCGTGCTCCTGACCCGAGGGCTGGGCCTCGGAAAGATGCCCGCTCACCTCAGGTTCATTTTTAGTTCATCGCAACCCTGAACCACAGCATCAGGGATATTTTTAACTGGATAAAATGGTTCCAGAGCTCATACAGAGGAATAAAGAGATGAAAATAGCTATGATATTTCTGGAAAAAAGAAATAACTCATGAATGGGGTTGCTCTGCCCGATGCTGAAGAACAAGCCCCTATCTTTGACATTTCCACGGCGCGTAGACCATGAGAGACCAGCCTCGGGGAGCGAGGCCACCGCCACTCACCCTGTGCCAGGCGCCTGCAGCAGCCAAGCGCCTGTGGCCTCCCAGGAAACTGGTGCTGCTGCTGTTCCCGTGGGACGTTTCAGGAGGTGGAGGCACGGCCCACAGTCACCCGGCGGCTGAGTGGCAGGAGGCCACCTGGCTCCCCCTGGAACATGGGACAACACGTCTGATGGGGGAGAGGCAGCAGCATTGCTAACCAGATCGGACATTGAGGACGCCGGCTGTTTAGGGAAAAAATTAAGGTCATGTGTCTCTGCCAGCATACGACAAAATGCCGTCTGTGACAAGGCCGGAGATGTCAAATTGAAACCATTTAACGAGCAAAACTAGGAGGAGTGTGAGAGTAGGCAGCCGTCCTTGGGCGGTGAGTTCCTGCTCATGGGCAGCAGACAGAGATGCCCTCTGGCCTCGGGGGGTCAGGCTGAGCCAGGCTCTAAGAAGGAGCTGAGAGCCAGACGTGAGGAGCGGAGGCTGCCGCCCCATGGGGCCCTCCCTGCCTGCCCACGCCTGCCTACCAGGCAGCAGGCTGGGGAGGAAACTGCAGCTGACAATGGGGAGAGACGAGTTTTAAAATGTAAGGACGTCAAATCTATGAGAGGAGCAGTAGGGGTGAGCAAAGAACTGGAAAGAGTTCACAAAGGAAGGGCCGTAAAGACTAGAAAGATTCCTCACTCTTTCTGTCCTCTAAGACAGGGCCAGTCAACCACAGCCTGCAGGTCTAATCTGGCCCTCGGCCTGTTTCTATAAATAAAGTTTTATTAGCACACCACCATGCCCACTTGTATCTGCTATATCTCAGGCCCCTCTCACGCTGCAACAGCAGAGTCACGGAGTTACAACAGAGACCACATGGCCCTCGATGCCTTAAAATACTTCCCACCTGGCCCTTTACAGAAAAGTTGGCAGACCCTCGCTCTAAGAGCGTAAACGGAGAGATGCAAGATTGGCAAAAATAAATGTAAATGTACATTTCATGCTGGTGAAATGGTGGTGACATGGGTCTGTGAACCAGCTCACCCTGCTGAAAAGCACTCTGACAAAATGGATCAGAGTGTGAAAACCTGGTCCTCTCCCTGTGCCCCCAGCAGCCTCGTGCCAGGAGTCCATCCCTGAAAAAGAATTCAGAGCTGCTGTCAAGATTCAGCACAGACGCGTTCCTCACAGCCGGATTTCTAAGACTGCACAGCCAGCGTTTGCAGGGTGGCTGGTTCTGGTCACGCACACTGGGGACAATTACGCAGCTTTCAGTGACCTGGGAAAATGCCCAGTGTGCGAGGTGACTCAGACGGACAGGGCACGGTGCCATCCCAGCTTGGGGCACGTGTGCGCGTGCAAAATATCACCTTGCAGAAAAAGCACCAAACCTGACTGCTGTTTGTTTCTGGACGGTGGACTTAGGGATGCGTTTTTGACGAGATTTCCCTGTATTTTCCAAAATTTTCTGTCGTGGTGGGTCTTGTTTTTTATCATTGGGAGAGAATAAACAATAAATGTGCAGGGAGGAGAGACTTTGAGGGCCTCTCCCTTGCTTCTGGCCTCACCTCCACGTGGACTAACCTCTGCCTGTCCCGAGCTGTCTGTGGCCACATTGGGCCCCTGTGCACAGCAAAGCCTAGCTGCCTCATCTCGGAAGGGTGGGTGACACGGCACTGGGAGAGGGACCCGGGACCCCCTGTCCCTCACCCTGGCTGGGCATCAGGTAACCTGTCTGCTCTGCCCAATGAGCAGTGGGTGGTGTCTGCTTACTGTGAGCCATCGGGGTCACTTGGGGCTCTGTGGGGGCTGCAACCCCCTGGCTGGGGCGGGGGTCTCCGATCACCCCGGCACCTTCCGCCCTAACTTGCTCACCCTAAATCTCATCCTCCTCCCCACCCAGCCCCTGTGCCCCCATTCATTCCCTCCGTGGGCATTGTTAGGTCGCTGCCACGAGTTCATCTAGTCTCCCCAGGTCAGTGGTCTGCTTGCAGGCAGGACCCACTTTTCCGTCCCTCTTCTGCACCCCAGGAAGCTGACGTCCTCCTGGAAACGGGGTCGGGGCCAGCCCCAAAGCCTCTCCAAGGCCTGCTGCTCCTCCGGTCTTGGCAGCAGCCCACCATTTAGAGACGAGCGAGAGGCCCAGGGGCGGAGGGCCCCTGGCCGTAGTGGCCCAGCGAGGGGTGGCGGGCCGAGCCCCTTGTGCAGTCCGGGCCCCAGCCCTCTGTAGCCCCCGCGGGGGGAGTCTGGGTTCTTCCTAAGACGCCACCGTCTCCTTGTCACAAAATGAAGTGAATGGGACAATGAAGGGGGTAGTTTTTAAATTGCCACTTTAACCCAAATGGAAGTCTGCTAATTATTCTCTTGGGGAAAGAAATGCAGGTTCATTATTATAATGAGCTTTGGGCAAAATATCTCATCGACTTTGACAAGCTGCAGCAACTCCCAGGAAAGTGGCCTCGCGCTCGCTCGGAGGCCCCTGCCCTCACGAGCTAATTGGCCGGGTGTCCTGGGCTGTTTGTGTGCTGGCTGCATTCGTGAGGAGAGGGCCCCGCTTTGATGTCCGGGACCAGATAAGGCCCCAGCGAGCGGGAGAGGGGCTGGGCGGGCCTCCCCGCCCCCGCTCCGGGCCCCAGGCCAAGGCAATGTCAGGAGGTAACGACACAAACAGTCCTGCCTGCAAACTGTGCTTTGTTTCACTAAGAAACCTCTCCTGGGAACGCTCCCCGCGGGCTCAAGGCCCTCCCCGGCCTTCCTGCCCCCGCCTGCACGGGGCCGCTCCCACCCGCGCCACTGACCACGGCGGCGGGCAAAGCTCGGGTACAGCGCGGGCGCTCGCCCTCCCAACCCCCACCCTAACCTCCCCTCCTCTCCTTCCTCCCCCTCCTCCCCCCAACTCTGCTCCCTTTCCCGCCCTCTCCTCCCTCACTTCCTCCACATACTGGCCTCAGCCACCTCCCTCTGCCCCTTGTCCCTCCATCCTGATCTTCGTCCTTGGGGATCGCCCAGCCTGGATGGGGGGCAGACCAGGATGGTAACTTCTGGGCATCTCGAGCAGCCCGCCCTCAAGGCCTTGCCCGGCTCTGTCTCTGTGCGACTCCGTGCTGTCCCAAGGCCTGGGGGTGGGGGTGGCCCTGCCATCCAGAGCACAGAAGGCAGCTCAGCCTGGCCTGCCCAGGGCCTGTCCAGGGCTAACGGGTCCTGCTCTGTGGAGAAGGGGCTGACACAGCTCCTGAGCCAACTCAGCCAAGACGTGGGGCCGAGACAGGTCCCCTACCTGCCCCAGGCCAACCTTGGGGAGCCAGCAGCCAGGGAAAGTGTAGGACCCAACAGGGCCCACACACAGCTGCAGGGAGCCGGTGTGGCACCCCAGGCCCAGCTCCTCCCCCGCCCTCTCATCACCCCCTCTTTGTCCTTCTGCCCCAATCTCAGGGGCATACCTCAACCCCTCTCTCCACCTGCCCGCCACCCACTGCTCTCCTCCAGCACAAATCTTCACCTCCCCCACTCTCACCTCTGCCCCAGGCCACCTGGCCCCTGGCACCTCCCATGATCCCCATCTAGAAGCCCACTCTTCACTAGTCCCACCAGCACCCCCACAGCCCCCTTGATCTCTCCTAGCAGTGGCATAGTGGGGTTGCAGCAGAGAAAGCTGAGTCTACGCCCTTTCTCTCCCACCTCCCACTGCGTGGCCCCGGGCACCCCACGCAGCCCCCGAGAGCCGTGGCTGCTGCATCGGTGAGGAGACAGGGAGGCTCGCTCCGGGCCCGTGGCCAGGATCGCCCGGAGCCCTGTCTGTCGAGCACCTGGCCTGGCGCCCGGCACGCGGCAAGGTGGAAGCTCCTGCTTCCCGCCCCCTCTTGTGGGCACTACTGTGGGTGCCGCTGTGGGTTCATCTTCCCCGCCTGCTGCCAAGCGCCAGACCAAGGTTAGGTGCCATCTGCTCGGGCATCGAGAGCCTGGTGGGACACAGCTCAAAGTAAATGCACCCAGGCTGACCCAGCGCCCGCCCCCTCCGCAGTCCCCGCCACGCCCCTGCTGGGTCCCAGACGGTGGACGGGCGCTGGAGGTGCTACAGGGACAGGACGGTGTTCCCGGCTTTACGGAGCTGCCCCCGGTCAAAAATACACCACGTAATTACAGACCTGGGTAATTACTGTGCCAGAACAGAGCAGGGCACTGTGACGGAGGGGAGCCGGGGCGTCAGGGAAGACCTCCGTGGGAGGGGCGTCTGAAAATAGCCCTCAGAGTTGCTATTAATAGGCTTCAGGGCAGAGCTGTCCAGAGGAGAAAACAAAAAGAAGACCTAATTCCTCCATGATGACTGTCATTCATTCTCTTCGATGGAAGTGTTTAGGTAAATTGATACATATTTTAGTTCTATTTGAACTTCTAGAAAATTCAAACAGTACAGAAAGGTGACGGAAAGAAAAATGAAAAGCTCCGGGACCTCCCTCCTTCTCCCTAAGGATGTCCCTTGTATCCCAGAAACACCCATCATTACTGGGAGGGGAGCAACGTCCCAGACATTGCTCTGCATGTTGCATGGGAAAAGGGTGGATGGATAGACAGGTGGATGAATGAACAGACAGGTGGATATGTGGTTGTGGGGTGGGTGGATGGATGGATGGTTACATGGATGGATGGATGGATGGATACATGGATGGATGGATGCATGGATGCATGGATACATGGATGGATAGATGGATGGATGGATACATGGATGGATACATGGATGGATAGATGGATGGATGGATGATGGATGGATGGATACATGGATGGATACATGGATGGATAGATGGATGGATGGATGGATGGATGGATGGATGGATACATGATTAGATGGATGGATGGATGTGTGGTTGGGGGGGTGGATGGGCAAGTGTGGATGAATGGATGGGTAGATAGATAAACAAATAGACACATCATCAGAAACTGTTATGAGTATGGTACTGCTTCTTTTGATTTATTCATTTTTCTTAACAAAGAAAAGAAAAAACCAAAATTAAAGAAAAAATTATTGAATTCAGATCAATGTTTCTTCACCGAAGGAGAAGTTCATTTCTAAATGTCACTTTCATGTTAAGATAAAAAATGAAAAAATGCTATAAGACATGGGAAGTTGGAGTCACTGTGGGCTGCTGTGGCCTTCTTTCAGTTTACGTGGTACTGAACGATGCTGCGGTCCTGCCCCCTCTGCCCACCCTCGGCCTGTTGGCCGTGTAGTTGCTGTTATCATGACGTTGGCAGGGGTCTCTGACATCTGCACGCAGTTCTGAGGGCCTGCTTCCCGCTGCCGGTCTATCGTGGTTCCATATTGAGGTGGACTCGGGGCTCACCATGACCCTTTCACCAAGCTGTCCCTTCCACAGGTCTCTATTTCCATTAATCTCCTGACTGGTTGGATTTCTTCCTCAGGTAACTGATTCTAGAAGGTCCCCCAGTTCTTGCCTGCTTCCCTGCCAACCTTCCCTGACGCTGTCTGCCTTCAGTGTCTCCTCCAACTGCCCACATTTCCAGGCTGGGTCCCCTCTCGCAAATCCCCTTGTGTGCTAGACACCTTCCCCCTGGAGCCGTCTCTTCTATTCCAATCCAGATGTTTTGTCCTGAAGCATCCTTCTGGAACCCACCTTTATGACTATCCTAGGTTGGATTTATTCTGCCCTGGATCTCATGTCTTCTTTATCGTTTCCTTGGTCGTCTGGGAAAACCTCAAGTATCTTCCTAATGAAACATTGGTGGAAGGTAACCCTTCTCAGTCCTCACACATCTGAAAACGTCTTTATTCAGCCATTCGGCCCCCTTGATAGTTTAACTGGGTATACAATTTCAAGTTGGAAATAATTTTCCGTCAGAATTTTGAAGACCTCATCCCGTGGTCTTTGAGCATCCAGACTTGCTGTCGAGAAGGCTCATGCCTGCTTGCTCCTGCCTTGGTAGGGGGTCTTTCTTTTTTTTCTTCCTAGAACCTTTCAGCATCCACGTTCTAGCCCCGAGAGTCTGAACTGCTCGGTGCCGTTCCCTCATGGGTGACTTGGCCTGTTGCTTATGCTGGGTGCTGGGTGGGCCCTGTGGAGACTCGAGTCCTTGAGCTCCAGAAAGTTTTCTGTATTATTTCTGATCATTTGCTTCACACTCTTATCGGTGTTGTCCCTTTGTGGAATTCTTTTTAATCAGATTGAAAACATTTTTAAGGAGACTTCGATGTCTCAACTTTCCTCTCTTCTCTCTTGATAGGATTGTATCCTCGACTTTGCCTCTCCTGGGTTCTAGGAAATTGTATTAGCAGCCCTCTTTTCAATGTCCCATAGCCTTCTGGCCTCTGATATGTGTCGTGGCATTCTGCCCTTCCTTGATGGTGTTTCAGCTCCTGGGATCTTCCTGGAGAGTCCAGATACGTCCTTGTGCCTGGAGACCTGCACAGTTGCCAACATTCTGATTCTCTCTGGTCAGGCTGGCATCCCTCTTTCACGTTGTAAGCATTTTCAAATGTTTGCTTGGGAGCTGAGCAGGGATAGCCTTGCTGGCCTTCAAGTTGTGCTGGCAGTGACTGAGTGGGGTACCAGTCGTGGCACTGAGGTACCCCCTAGGTCAGAGCCCTGAGGCCCTGAGGCCACCACTTCTGAGAGCTTTCCTAGCGACCCAGAGCTGGCGACTGGAGTCCACCAGGTAGGACACTGTTGTGTGGCAGAAGACAGGACAAGGACCTCATGCCCTGCCCTCCATCCATTGTTGGTGCTGTGGGCAACTTCTAGGCGTGGTGTCCAGGCAGCCTGGCCTTGACACCGTCACAGTCCCCAGGTGACCAGGGCAGACGTGGTCCCCAACACATCTCCACTCCTAGGCTATAAACTTTGGTTGTTGCTGTGTCCTCCTCTGGGGGCCCCTCTCACCGTCACCGCCTGCCGCCCTCCTGCACAGCTACTCGGCCGGCATGGAGCCCTCCCTCCTGAAGCCCCTGAGCTGCAATCAGTCCCTCTGTGCCCTCATGCTGCCCCAGCTCACAGTTCGTGGCACAACCCAGATTCCCCATATCTCATCCAGTTTGAGCCCCTGAGCCGGGGACTCTCAAGGTCGGGAATCATCTGAGTGCCTCACCGTGTCCCCAGGCACAGCTCCTTGGTACTGGTCTCTTCTCCATGCAGGCAGCTGGAACATTCTCCTGAACCAGCGTGTGGGTTAGTTAAGTGATCACTACAGTTGTCGTAAGGCCTGGAAAAGGGGAGCGTGTGGCCGTGCCTGTGGTTCTGAGCACCGTTCTGGGGTTCACGGCCTCTGGCGGAGCCAGGGGCCGAGCCAGGATACAGGGAGGGGGCAGAAGTGCCAGGCGAGCCCACCTACTGAGTGGAGGGACAGCCGGGCGCCCACGGGACGGTCGTCTTGCTCCTGAGCTGAGGTCGTGGGGTCGGGGGTGTGGGGCAAGGGCAGTGCCCGGGGGGTTGGCAGACCACCGTCCGGAGGAGAGCACGTGGTGGTGGGCATGGTGGTGGGCTAGGACCTCAGCGAGCCCAGGCGGGAGGGGCAGAGGCCAGCAAGGAGGGGCCGAGAGAGAGGCCCGCTCCACGCAGGCTCTGGTCCACCCTGGCCAGCCACACATGCCCCTCCCCTGGGTTCCCGAGGTGCTGGGGGGCAACTTCTGCCAATCCTGTCTGCCCAGCAGAGATCAGGGCACGGACTCACTGTGGGCCTGCATTCCGTCCCCACTTGGAGCCTGGATTTCTGTGGCACTGGGCAGGGACTGTAGCTCAATGGTCCTCCTCATTGCCATGGCCGTCCCCTCCGAGGGCTGCAGACCCCTCCCTGGAAGACAAGCTACCAGAGCCAGAAAGGTGGCTGGGGAGGGATGGGGGTAAGTTCCTGGCCCCTCGCCTCTCAAGGGGAGCCAGCCTGTGGTGCTTTCCCCGCTGTCCCCAGGACTCCATGTTAGGGTGACCTCCAGCTTCCCTGCTCCAAGCTCCAGACCCCAGGTGATGGGGGGGCCTGTGGAGGACACCCCGCCCATACCGCGTGTGCACATGGCACACAGTAAGAACAGGTCAGACCCCGTAAGTCACAGACTCAGAGGACACCACATGGTGTGTGACCTGCCTGAGTCTCTCTCATCTGCTAGCTGGGCTGTCAGTACTGCTCAGAGGACAGAAAGGGTGCCTGGTGTCCCCTCCCTCTCCATGGGCTGGGTGCGAGTGCCAGCTTCCCACCTCACGCTGGGTGAGCCTGCCCTGGGGCCCAGCAGATGGGATGACTGACGGGACTTCCTGCCGCAGGACTGACAGCTGTCACACAGCCCCCGCCTTCCTCTGGCTCTGGTAGATGGAGCGGGATTAAAGGGGTGCAGGGGTGCCTTTCTGCACATGAAGTAGAGCCCTGCCCGGGGGGCAGGGGTACAGGCAGCGGGTCCCCAGAGCCCAGCCTGTACCTGCACCCCGTGGGTCTGCCATGCAGGGAAGCTGCATTACTGAGAATTTAATCCCATTTTTAACATAATTGGGGGAAGAGAGGGTCACAGAGGTTCCACGAATGGGGTCATTGATGCCGCGTAACAAACATCCTCCACATCAGCATCTCTCCCCAAGGGTCTCTTGGGTATCTGCCAGTGAGCTGGGGGTGGGTGGGCCAGTGCTAAGGCGCCATCCATCAGGGTCTCTGGGTTTGGGGCCAGTGGGCAGGCCGGGGCATGTCCTTCTCACAATAATGTTGGAGGCGCCTGACCTCTGTCCCCCCGGGGGCGCAGGGTCACTCTGCCAGCTCTCTGCAGCTCCCTGTGTCTCAGACCTCTTCAGCCCACTTCAGGGCTCCGGCACCAGATGATTGGTGCTCAGCCTCCAACTCGTGTGAGTCCGCACCGCAGCTTGTCCCCGCCGTGCCGTGAGGCCTCGGGCAGCGAGAGGTTTCTGAGCTGCGGTTTCCTTCCGTGCAGAATGGGGATGAAATGGTCCTTGAGTCTCTGCCTGATGGTGGTTCTGGGAAATAAACAGGGGAAGTGGGAAGGGCCCCTCACAGCCCTCGCTGCTTAGCACCCCGGGAAACCCCACGCCCAGCAAACCACCCCAGGGCCTCCGCCCAACACTACCTGCCCACACTGCATCCATTCCCGGGCATTGCCTTCCCCGCTGCCCCTCAGCTTGTGCCTCATGGCCTCCTTGAGGAAGCCCTCTTGGACAGACATGCCCCTGCATTGACCTCCCCACCCCCAACGTTGTCCAACGAGAACTAAGAAATCTGATCCTGGGACCTACTGTCCATTTCAAGAAATAGAAACTGCCCTGAAACTTGCCTGAGCAAAGAAGGAAATGTGTTGACTCACATACCTGAAAAGTCCAAGAGTAAATCGGCTTCAGGTACAGCTAGATCCAGGGACCAAAACCACAGCAGCGGCAGCAGCAGCCTGTCTCTGTGGTTTGAGTGCTCTCCATGAGATGGCGGATAGCTCTCAATAGCCCCAGACTTCCATCCCCACAGGTCACAACTTTCCATTTCCCAATGCTTCCAACCAGAGTCCCATTGGTTGACTCATTGACCAGCTGGGGTTGCAGGCCCATTCCAGGTGGGCTGCTTTCTGACCTGGGTTGTGAGTGATTTCCAGGCGGAGGGGAATGATATCCCCGGAGCGCAATGAGAATTCCTCCCCAGGACTCACCTGCCCAAGGAGGAACAGAGGCCTGACGGTAGAGGCTGCGGGGTGAACCTTTCTGACTCAGTGGGCTCTGTGAGGCCTGAGGACAGCAGAGGGAAGCAGGAGAGGCCTGGTGGAAGTGCAAGGAGTAGGGGCTGGCCCCGCCTGGAGCAGCTTCCCCAGGACAGCGCCCACCGGGGCAGCCATGCTGAGGGCTGCTCTGACTGGGGAGCCTGTGATCCCCGCAGCGGGGAGATTGCCCCCCACCCCACCCCAGAAGCAGGGCTGTATCCCAGGGAGAGTCAGGGGCTCCAGAGGCTAGAAGCCACTCGAAGCTGCAGGGCCTCGGAGGGTGGCCAGATTTAGCAAATGAAAATACAGGATGCCTAGGATGAATAAGTTTTTTTAGGATAAGTATACCCAAATATTTCATGCGGCATATTCGTACTAAAAACATTCATTGTTTATCTAAAATTCAAATTTAGCTGGGCATCCTGTAGTCTACCCAGCACTCTTACTCTGCAGGGTCTCCAAACCCCTCTGAGCTTCGTCCCCACCTCTGGTGTAGGCCGTCACCTCCCAGGGCCAGAGCAGAGAGGACTGGGCAAGCTGCAGCGTGAGCCGTCCACCGGGGCCAGCGCACGCGCTCAAGAGTGTGAACTCCCTCCCTCCCTGCTTCCTTCACTCCCTCCTTCCTTCCTTCCTCCCTCCCTCCCTCCCTCTTTCCCTCCTTCCTTCCCTCCCTGTGATCTGGGACAGCGAGGAGGGCTCTGTCCCCAGGCCCACCCCGACAGCAGCACCAGGGCCCCCTCTTCACTGCCTGCCTGCCGGGATGCCACCATGGGGCACACACCACCATCCTATCAGCAGGAGCAGGCACTGCTCCCTCATGGGGTCTTTCCTGTCAGAGCTAAGACCCCACACACACTCAGAGGGTCCTGGCCCCTGAGTACAGAGGCTGGGGTGGTGGGGGTGCTGTGTCCTGGGCCACAGTGATAGACTGACCGCTATTTATGTCATGTGGAGCTGTTCACGGGCATCTGGCCCTTGGCTCAGCTCAGGGACGCAGCAGGAGTCAAGGCCCAGTGGCCCCACGCAGGAGCTCCTTGTCTGGTGGACAAGCTGGCCATGCAGGTGAGGGGCTGCCATGTGCATCCTAGTAGCATCCAAAGGGCAGAGAGACTCCCAGGAGGAGGAAGCCACCTGAGCCAGGGGCACACAGGGAGGCCGG